>NC_050195.1:14155761-14195761 GCF_008315115.2 Sander lucioperca | reverse complement strand
GTACATTTTAATATCTGTTTATTTATCGCAAGTAATAACCGTTTATTACTGAACCCAGCCATCATGCATCGCAAAGTAACATCCTGCTCCACCCACCACCACAAGTAAATTCTCAACCTGTGGGAAACACTGCATACATAAATCCAACAAAGATAATGTATTCCTGGAGTAGAGAACACCTTTCCAATTCAGCTTTTAGAGTTCAGGTAGAGAAACTATAGACATGTAACTGCTCTTAAATGATTAAAGAATTACAAAAATACAATACAGTTGAGGGAATTAAAGATGGAAAAATATAATGATTAATAGAACTGTATTATTTCTATTTGAATTACTACTTCCAGGAATCTCTTAAAGGTGCAATATGTAATATATTTACTGTATTAAATACAAAAATGACCACAATATGTGATCAGATATTAAGGAAACTTTTCTTTTCTGACAACAATGCTAAAGCCAGAATTTGCTGCCTTCATTTCTGTTCTGTGACAGAATTTCTGCTTGTGTTTTGGCCTGTGTGTTGTTATCAACGGCCCAGTTTGACAGCCAGGCCGGGTTGCCAGATATATCTGTAAAAACATAAACCCAGCGTGCTACAGCTGTAACGTTAGTACAGCCACGAAAGCAGCAAACAAATGAACAGGATCAACGGAGATAAATTCTACCTGACCTAAAGAAACTCACTGTTTCTAAACAGTTGCATGACCAGAGAAGTAAAAAAAAAACGTGTAAATATTGGAGATGTATTTGAAAGATGGAGACAGCTTAGAGCCCAAATTAATTCCCTCCTGAACAGGTAAGCATTAGCTTCAGGCTAATTTATCACGGCTACAAGGGATGGGCATTTTATGTCATTTCAACATTTGTGTAGCTACTCACATTGAATTATATAGAGTACACAAGTTAGTTACTCGTAAAAACATTTGAGACACAGCCCGACTAGTGCTGGCTAACGCCGCCATGCTAACACGCCATAACTGCTAACGTTACCGGAGGAACCAGGTAAGCAGGCCACGGCCCAACCACCATGACAGACCTATGACAGAAACCGCAAGTTTGACTTGCTCATGATGGAAACATGCCATTTAACTTTGGCAAAACAACCATGTAGCCTGTTCAGTGGCCGTAGCAGACAAACGGTGGTTTTTTTTTGGTTTTTTTTAAGGATTATTTTTTGGCCATTTCTGCCTGGATAGGACAGCTAGATATGAAAGGGGGGAGAGAGGGGGTGAGTAATTTTAAGCCAAGTTTCTAAAATCGTTGGTACAGCCTAGCCTCTGAGGAAAGGAGTGCTGTTTCAGCCGGAGATGAGAAAAGTCATGGAGCAAACATCCAGATGTGGCGGCCCTGAGTCACTCAGCACCCGACAGCTGAGTTCAGATACACCAGATCTCGGCCCTCTCACACTCCACTGAGAGCTTTTTTTTCTGCCCGTCTTTTTTTTTGCAGCCCTCCTCATCACCCATCGCTCCTGTTAGCAATGTGTCCACTACGTCCATCCCGCTGTGATCAATCTTTGGTTCCTCCCCAGGCCTACACACTGGTGGAGATGACTTTTAACCTTGACCTTTGTCTGACTCTACTGGGATGGTGGTGTGTGTGTGTGTGTGTGTGTGTGCGTGTTTTAATGTGAGTAAAAGTTAAAAGAGGGGGTGTTCGGTGCTTTAGCAACTGTAAGAGCCATGTTGTATTGTTTATAGTTTTTGGCATTTTATTCTCATTGCAAAGGTAAATCAATTCATGACATTTATATTATGTAGTCTAAAATACATTAGAATTCAGGTAATGTTGTAGAATGTGCCTTGATGTGTGTTTTGCCCAATTAAAACTCACTCTCCACTAGTCTGCCCTTCTATTGGACAATTTTGAGTTGGTTTCTGTAAGGGAAGTTAGTGTAGGTTAGGTTTCAACGGAGTAGGATGTGGAGCAACAATTTTTCTGACCGCTGATTGTAGATCGCTGATTGTAGATTGTATTTTCCTGTATTTCCAATTTCAGCACAAGGTCAGTTTTGGGATATTCCGGCACTGTATATGGATACCCTTTTTGTTCATCTTCTTTTTTGATCACATCCGTGGAATAAATCGTTTTTTCACTTTCTACGAGCCTCGTTCTTGGGATAGCCTTGCATGTTGAAGTTGGACATTGTGGTCTACATTACATCCTGCAAATAGTGGCGAGGAAGGTTTTTATCAAGTTGCCACTACAGTAAGCTTAGTCATCACTACACAACCCCCACTTTCCACAAATACCTGTGCTCCTATCCTCCATTTACTTCTCTGTACTCACACAGCCAGCTCCCTCCCTCACACTCTCTGCCTATTCACTCCTCCTCCTCCTCACGCAAATATGTGGTTTTCCTGTTTCTCATCTAGATAATCGGGCCGAGAGGCTTGGACAGCACCTGTTGTTTCGTATCCAGCGATTATCAACAGTGTTGGTCTTCCTCCCCTCTGCTAACAGCAGAGCCTCTCAGCTCCGGCTGTTGTGTCTGACACCAGCTCCAGAGCGTTTTACATAACAGTGTATAAAGTGCAAATAATGAAAGGAGTCTTCGCTTGCTAATTAGAGACAAAAACTAAGAGAGGGAGTCAATGATGTAGAGTAGAGATGGGAGTTGATAATAATTATATATCATCACTTCTGGGTGAATACCTTTCAAAAGAATGTTGGAATCGAAGAATCACAGAGGGTTTTTGGTTTGATGATAATGCATTTTTAAGTGGCTTTTGAACGTGTTTTCTCAGTCTTGCTAAAACATGATAGAATTTTCTCACACCAGAAAAACCACATAGAGGAAAGTGGGGATTCTAGCCAGTGGGACGTTAAGCCAGACTTCACTATATTCACACAGTGAGAGAGCACGGGGGATGAGTGGTAAAGGGTGTCATGATTTCTGTGTTTGCGCAAGAACAGACACAGAATTAGAGTAAGTTGTTAGCATGGGTTTTGCACTGAATTGCTGGATGTTATTTAAAATGGTATAAGGCCTGGTGCAACTCACTCCTATGATGGTGATAATTATTTTTATGATTATAGTTTATGGTAGTAGTAATCTTAAATGTTGATAGTGAAATAGACTGAAAATATTGAACACCAATATCTAAAGTCTAGGCCCTGTAAGGAGGATGATAAGTAAGACAACTACTACTTAAAATAGACAGACTCAATCTTAAATTTCACAAAATTTAATTTAGACATTTTAAGACTTTTTAAGGACCTGCAGGAACCCTGTGATTTAACTTCACTACCAAGACTTAAAAATAATAATATCAACCACGTTTGATTTTGTCGTAGGAAAAAGACTGACTGAGACTGAGAGTGTTATGACCACATTACACCAAACGATTGAGACGACGGGAGCATGCCCACTCTAGCAAGACTCTCAGGATTTCATTCAGATATTGGAAATTAGTCTGCAACAGTGGAATCGCTTGAAAAGTCGTTTGGTGTAAGGTCAGCATTAGTTGTATCTCTATTTGCTCAGAGCTCTTATTCAAATACAAAACCAAAAAGAAAGAAAGAAAGAAAGAAGAGAAATTAAATTGTCCACCCTTCAGTTAGTACTTTGGTAGTGTAACACTTTTAGTTCAGTACATTTTTCTTTAGTCCTTGTTTATTCCCTCCTGGGGATCAAGTTGTATTTCTTCTTGAAGAGTAAAGTTGTTGTTTTTTGTCAACTACATAGTTTCAGTTCAGGGGGCCCTTATATATATATATATATATATATATATATATATATACAGTTGTGTTAGGAATAATAGCAGTGTGTTTAAAAAAGTGAATAATGCTCAAAATCCTTAGAATAGCTTTTAATTCCATAATATCAATGCATTGGGAAAACTGCACATTCAATTCCAAATCAAAACATGACCAAAATTGATCAAGTTTGTGTTCTACCTTTACAGAAAGTGAAGAAAAAGGAATATTAGGCTGTTCAAAAAAATAGCAGTATTTGCATTTTTCTTTACAAACGCAAACATTTACTGTATGAACTGAAAAATGTATCAAGGGTTTGCTTTACTTTGAGTCACTGCACTAATATTGAGTTGCATAACCATTATTTCTGAGAACTGCTGCACATCTGTGTTGCATGGAGTCGACCAACTTCTGGCACCTGTGAACAGGTATTCCAGTCCAGGATGTTTGAACTACATTCCACAATTCCTCTGCATTATTGGGTTTTGCCTCAGAAACAGCATTTTTGATGTCACCCCACAAGTTTTCTATGGGATTGAGGTCTGGGGATTGGGCTGGCCACTCCATGACATCAATCTTGTTCATCTGGAACCAAGACTTTGCTCGCTTACTGGTGTGTTTTGGGTCATTGTCTTGTTGAAAGACCCATTTCAAAGGCATTTCCTCTTCAGCATAAGGCAACATGACCTCTTCAAGTATTTTGATGTATTGAAACTGCTCCATGATCCCTGGTATGTGATAAATAGGACCAACACCACAGTATGAGAAACAGCCCCATAACATGATTTTTGCAGCACCATGCTTTACTGTCTTCACAGTGTACTGTGGCTTGAATTCAGTGCATGGGGGTCATCGGACAAACTGTCTGCGGCCCCTAGACCCAAAAGAACAATTTAGTTCTCATCAGTCCACAGAATGTTGCCCCATTTCTCCTTTGGCCAGTCAATGCATCCTTCGGCAGATTTCAACCTATTCAGTACATGTCTGTTTTTCAGCAGTGGGACTTTGCGGGGGCTTCTAGCTGATAGTTTTGCTTCACATAGCCTTCTTCTGATCCTAACAGTACTCACAGGTAACTTTAAGTCTTTTTTGATTTTCCTGGAGCTGATCATTGGTTGAGCCTTTGCCATTTTGGCTATTCTTCGATCCATTCGAATGGTAGTTGACCGTTTTTTCCCACGTCGTTCAGGCTTTGGATGCCATTTCAAGGCATTTGAAATCATTTTAGCTGAGCAGCCTATAATTTTCTGCACTTCTTTATATGTTTTCCCCTCTCCAATCAACTTTTTAATCAAAGTCCACTGTTCCTCAGAGCAATGTCTGGAACGACCCATTTTGCTGAGTATTTCAGTTTGAAATGCACTATAACCAGCATGCACAACATTAGCTTCCTTCCTTCCTTAAATATGGGCCATAACTGACACCTGTTTCTTCACAGGATCAATCACCTCACTAATTGAACACAACACTGCTATTATTTTGAACATGGCCCTTTCAATTACAGATTCAATTACACAGAATGAGCAGCATGATGTCCTGACTGTTGGTTTTCTATGACTCTACAACACTTACTAGTAAATTATTTGCCATGTAGAAATATCACTTCTACCAAAAGATTTGATTTATGAGGTTAGTGATGTTGGACTGCTATTATTTTGAACACAACTGATATATATATATATATATATATATATATATATAGATATATTTTAAGTTTATCTGTAATCCAAGTGAAGAATCAGGTGCGTCCAGATCCATGGAGCGGCTTCTTGAATTATCCACAAGCAGCAGCAGTGTTCCTTATCGAGCCTTCCGCTCGCTGAAAATCCTGTCGTTGGTCAGAGCTGTCCTCTCTCTCTCTCTCTCTCTCTGTCTCTCTCCCTCTCTCTCTCCCCCTCTCCCTCTCCCCCTCTCCCTCTCCCCCCCCCTCTCTCTCTCTCTCTCTCTCTCTCTCTCTCTCTCTCTCTCTCTCTCTCTCTCTCAGTCTTCTTCTCTCCGAAAATTGACTATACAAAAAAAAACAAAAACCTGCATACTGTATAGTTTAAATTAAAATTAATGTTGATTTTCCTTTCACAATTTGCAGATAGTTTGCAGTTATCTCAGTCTTTTATCACTGGGACTACTACTTTTCAAATTTGACAGCAAATATTAAAATGATACAACAAACGTCTCTGAAGATACAAAACTTCACATCCAAACCCTTACACACAGTAATGCCTACAGAGCTGGGTAATAAGCATACATGCTACATGTTTCTCCGATTGTTTTTTTTTTCTCTTCTATTCACAGTCATGTAACGTTAGCTAAATTAACACGAGGTACATGACGTTGAAGCTAGAACAGAAACATAAAATACACTCACCGGAGAATACTCATCAAAACAGATCAAATCCTAGTCCTCCGTAATCTTCTTGTGAACCACAAAATACTGAACCACGTTGCCTCTGGCCTAATTAACTTTAAAATCAACCTTTTAAGTAATAAAACAAATTTTCCTTCTCACTGTAGCTAGCGTGCATACCGGACTGCTCTTTTTTTCCCTCGCATATGGCGTTTTTCCATTACATGGTACCTGCTCGACTCGCCTCGACTCTACTCGCCTCGCCTCGACTCGACTCGACACACTGTGCGTCCATTTTCCATTGCAGATTTTAGTCCCGCCTCAGCATGGCTCGTCGTTATGCCGTATCGATGCACACACCAGCGCACAAGTATAAACATCAGGCCACTTGAGTTTGTTTTACAGTTCTGTGGAGGCTCCACGCAGAGCTTTCACCGTAGCCTGTGTAGCCTATGTAAAAGTGGCCTGATGTTTATACTTGTGCGCTGGTGTGCGCGTGGAGCCGGCCATGTATGTGTGTAGTTAGGCTACGGTGAAAGCTCTGCCGGAGCCTCCGCACAACTGTAAACAAGCGGCACCGCAGTAAACTACTGTGACCTAACGCAACACACACACACACAGAACGTCGAAGGTGTGTTGTTGCCAGAAGACACAATTTGTTTCAAATTAAGCTGGAGGCAGCAAAAAAAAAACAGCTGGCTAAACTGTTTAAAAATAGCAGGTTTGTTCAGGACACCCCCGTCTGTCGCTTTCACGTCACCACTTCGGCTCGCCTCAGCTCGCTTGGAACCTCGACTGAGGAGGTACTAAAAAAAGTACCTGTTAGCAGGTACCAGGTACTTTTTTTTGTAATGGAAAACCAAAAAAGGCGAGTAGAGTCGAGGCGAGTCGAGCAGGTACCATGTAATGGAAAAGCACCATTAATTTCCCCCTTTGACCCCTGGCTGGATATCGGCCATTTCTACAGTCATCTAGCGCCCTCTTCCAGGGTACCTTGAAAACAGCAATATTAACTACAATCCAAATTTGACTGTTTTTCTTTCTGATAAATGTATGTGGGGGTTACAATTTAATTGACTGCAACAAATCATAGGCAGATGCTAACTAGCTCAATCACATTAAGACTGCTCTGCAGGCAAACCATCAAATGCCACATTTCCACTGCATGGTACAGCATGGCTCTACTCAACTTGCTCTTTTTCCTAGTTTTTCCAGCAAAAGTTGGGGATAGTTATAAGTACCTGATACATTTTTATCACCTCAGTCGAGGTTCCAAGCGAGCTAAGCCAATACTGAAAGGTGGCGTTAATACACTGCAGACCACCAATTGGTCAGAGAGAATCGTTAGTAGAGCGACATGGGCCATCCTGCTCAAACCCACCATTTTTTTAATAGCCAAGCTACTGTCAATAGTGACCGCAATTAATTTGTATTCACTCAACCCAGATTTGAAAAAAATGGCAGCCCGCAAAGCTACACCATACAATTGACGAAGTGCCAAAGTTCTTTTGTTTGTTTGCAGATGAAAGGATTTAGTGAGTAACCCATTGAAGATGATGTCATGACAGTTTAACATGGCGTCACTATGGCGATCAGATGAGAATCCCGCCTACACTATGGGGGTAGGCTACTATCTGCAGTGGAAAATGACAAGAGAAAAGTATTGGTACCAAAAATTCGAGCCTAGTCTGGCAACAGCGCTGTGGAGGAGGGTCTGGGTCACACAGCATTCCGGGATGGGAGAAAAACGTGCTCTGGTTTATTGGCATTTCTTTAAACCAATCACAATCATCTTGGGCGGTGCTAAGAGCCAGACGGAGCAACGGTGCCTCTGCTAAATAGCCTCGGGAAGGAACTTGTTCTGGTGGAACATGTGTACGTTCAAAGGTTGTTTTAGTCGTGCAACAGAAAACTCAGATTGGACAGATAGTCTAGCTAGCTGTCTGGATTTACCCTGCAGAGATCTGAGGAGCAGTTAACCATAGTCCTCACAAATCCACCAGAGTTTAGAACACCAACACAAAGAAAGAGGAAGGTAATGCAGGGTAAATCCAGACAGCTAGCTAGACTATCTGTCCAATCTGAGTTTTCTCTCGCACGACTAAAACAACTTTTAAACATACACAAAAACAAGTTCCTTCCTGAGGCTATTTTGCAGAGGCACCGTGGCTCCGTCCGCCATTTAGCACCGCCCAAGACGATTGTGATTGGTTTAAAGAAATGCCAATAAACCAGAGCACGTTTTTCTCCCATCTCAGAATGCTGTGTGACCCAGACCCTCCTCCACAGCGCTGTGGAGAAAGGTCTGGCATTGCGAGAGAAGTCTCAATTGGACTTCCTGATAAAATATAATCAATCAGATTGTCTCTGTCTGTGTTGTGAGACACAACAGATGAACAGAAAGACATTTCCTACAATTTTTTGGAAGCCACATTCCTGCACTGTCTCCAAACTACCAATATTTACTTTAAGAAGCAAAGTGCAATGAAGCATACAAACTAGGAAGAGGTTATTTGAAAAATACGACAAGTGCAGTGCGAAATCTAGACGCAGCCAGGGGGTCTAGCAACTCTCCGTTGGCTTGCGAGCTGGGAAAACCAAACTCTGGCCGGGCCAATCACATCGTGTATCGAGTCGGTGTTTGGAATCGGCTTTGGCCGCGACTCTGGAAGACTTGGAGTTAAGCTTTTCTTTGAGAAAAGAACAAAGAACGGCACTGAAGTCATTCTTAAAAAAGTTGTTATTTTTTTTACCGTTTAGTGTTTTTATTCCGACATTTTCGTGTCGTTTTGTAGCTTTTTCGACATTTGTCTTTTTTTCGTTGTTTTTTGAGTTTATTGGCATTTTATTCCAACGTTATTTTTGCACGTTTTTTTAAACGTTTTTGCCGCTTTTTCCAACTTTATGGCGTTTTCTTTTTATCATCTTTAAATGTTCTTTACTCACTAGGACAGCTAGCGCTTATTAGCATTTATCCCACCTGATGGATCTAAGGCCAATATTCACGCTTTTTCCTTTTTGAGAAAAATAGCTCTTTAGAGGCTCATTAGCTGCTAAATGCTAGTTACTGTTAGCTTACTGTGTCTGTGTGCTGTTTGGTGCTGGGCAGGTAGTGCACTGCAGGTTTATCAGAGCTTTTTGGCTGAAAACATCTGTCTGCTGCTGGATACGGGGTTGAAGAGAACAGTGTGAACGCTCCGTAGAGCTGAGGGGAACTGCAGAGGGGACGGGTAATCATTCACTTTGGGTTCATCGCCAGTGGTGGTGGAAGTATTATAAGTACTAATACTGTAAAAAATACTCCTTTCCAAGAAAAAAAGTCCTGCACTGAAAATGTTACTGAAGTAAAAATAGAATCCGGAAAATGTACCTAAGTATTAAAAGTAAAAGTACTGCGACTGTTGTAACAATCATTAGATTATTGTTACTCATGCATTAATGTAAAAGCAGAATTTTAGTGTTGCTGCCTAAAGTGACGCCTACACAGTGCTAGTTTTATCCCAGCAATAGTACAAATTCACAATTACTAAAGATGAATTAAAATTATTGAATTAATTCAAAGAAAGCTAATCCTCACATCTGGAAAGCTGAAAATGTTTTTAAATGAAAAATGACTAAATGAATAGTTCCCAATTATGTTTCTGTCAGTCGACTAACCGTTTCGTTAACTAGTCATTCATTTGTAAAAGAACTAGTAACTAAATAACTGAAGCACAATATTTCTCTCTGAAATGTAGCGGAGTAGAAGTAGAAAGCGGCATGAAAAGAAAAGACTCAAGTACCTCAAATATATACTTAGGTACAGTACTTGAGTTAATGTATTTAGTTACATTCAACAACTCATTCATCACTATGACATCTTTCATAGTACACACAGTATTTTGACCCATTGTGCATGTATTAATATTGATTAGTGCAGCTTTAAAGAACCACCAGTTTCAGAAAAGATCGAACTAGCCTCATTTAGTGGGAGGTGTATCAGAATCAGAATCAGAAAGGGCTTTATTGCCAAGTACATTGCACATACGAGGAATTTGTCATGGTGTTGTTGGAGCATGTCACACATACAGATATAAGAAGGATAAAAAGATATAAACAATATAAGTATAAACATATACACACAGTACGTATTAATAACGATAAAATAAATTTAAATAAATAGTAAAATAAGTTAAACAGTAGTGAAAAGGGACGCTACAGCAGAGTAGGTACAGTGGCATGAGGAGCCAGAGGTGGGGTGTGGAGAGAGCCAGGGTGGGTTCCAGGCCTTGTTTAGAAGGCTAGTGGCGGAGGGGAAAAAACTGTTTATGTGGCGTGAGGTTTTGGTCCTGATGGACCTCATCCTCCTGCCAGAGGGGAGTGGCTCAAAGAGCTTGTGTCCGGGGTGGGAGGGGTCAGCCACAATCTTACCAGCACGCTTCAGAGTCCTGGTGGCGTATAGGTCCTGGAGCGGCGGCAGATTGCAGCCAATCACCTTCTCAGCTGACCGAATGACACGCTGCAGCCTGCCCTTGTCCTTGGCAGTGGCAGCAGCGTACCAGATGGTGATGGAGGATGTGAGGATGGACTCAATGATGGCTGTGTAGAAGTGCACCATCATTGTCTTTGGCAGGTTGAATTTCTTCAGCTGCCGCAGGAAGTACATCCTCTGTTGTGCTTTCTTGACGAGGGAGCTGATGTTCAGCTCCCACTTGAGGTCCTGGGAGATGGTAGTTCCCAGGAAGCGGAAAGACTCCACAGTGTCGATTGTGGAGCCACAGAGGGTGATGGGGGCAGGTGGGGCTGGGTTCTTCCTGAAGTCCACAACCATCTCCACTGTCTTTAGAGCGTTGAGCTCTAGATTGTTTTGCTTGCACCAGGTCACCAGGTGGTCAGCCTCCCACCTGTAGGCGGACTCGTCTCCATCAGAGATGAGTCCGATGAGGGAGGTGTCGTCCACAAACTTCAGAAGCTTGACGGACTGGTGACTGGAGGTGCAGCTGTTGGTGTACAGGGAGAAGAGCAGAGGAGAAAGAACACAGCCCTGGGGGGATCCGGTGCTGATGGTCTGTGAGTCGGAGACGTGTTTCCCCAGCTTCACATGCTGCTTCCTGTCAGACAGGAAGTCAGTGATCCACCTGCAGGTGGAGTCAGGCACACCAAGCTGGGAGAGTTTCTCCTAAAGCAGAGCCGGGATGATGGTATTGAAGGCAGAGCTGAAGTCCACAAACAGGATCCTGGCGTAGGTTCCTGCGGAGTCCAGGTGCCGGAGGATGTAGTGGAGGGCCAGGTTGACTGCATCATCTACAGACCTATTGGCTCTGTAGGCAAACTGCAGGGGGTCCAGGAGGGGGTCGGTGATGGCTTTGAGGTGTGAAAGCACAAGGCGCTCAAAGGACTTCATAACCACAGAGGTCAGGGCGACGGGTCTGAAGTCATTAAGTCCTGTGGTCCTTGGCTTCTTGGGGACAGGGATTATGGTTGAGGTCTTGAAGCAGGCTGGCACGTGACATGTCTCCAGTGAGGTGTTAAAAATGTCTGTGAACACTGGAGACAGCTGGTCAGCGCAGTGCTTCAAGCTGGATGGGGAGACAGCATCCGGTCCAGCAGCTTTCCTGGGATTCTGTCTCCTGAACAGTCTGTTGACGTCCCTCTCGTGAATGGAGAGAGTCGTCACTGAGGTGGGAGGGGGAGTGGAGGTGGAGGGGACCTTTAAGGAGGGCATTGGTGGGGGGGCCCAGGACCCTGCTGAGGTGGGCGGGGTGGAGGTGATGCACAGTGGCTGTAGCTGTAGGGAGGTGTCATGGGGGATTAGGAGGCATTTAGAAAATCCATTACTCAAACTGTGTGTTTCCAATGTACATCAAGCTAAGGTGTCACTAACATTTCAGTTCCTGTTCTGCAGTAGCATGTCAGTCGATGTTTTCAAAGCAATTTCTGCTTTGGCTACACTCCCCCCCGCCCTCCTTGGGCAACTCGAGCCAGACATATTTTTCAAAGTGAATATTTTAGAAATAATCTGAAGATTTCCAGTGATGCACGACATCCTGAAATATATGTACAAGTCTTACTCGGAGACATCATCACCTCGCCCCAGGGATGCCAAAGTGGCTCATCTTCCACTGTTCCTTTAAATGAAGTGCAAGTGCCAAACTATGAATTATGAGTTTTCCACACAGTATCTATCAGTAGAGATATGCTTTCTCTGTATCAATGAGAGCAGAGATTCAGAGTTTGTGCTTAAAATGTACTAAAATGACAGAAATGAAAGCAAGTTCCTATCATTACTCAAAGTATCGACCATACAGACACACTTCATAACCTTTAAAAATGACCCGAGAAATGAGGCTCCCAGTCAGAGGAAGGGGTGATTGAGAGAAATGAAATAAGGAAGGAGGGGAGGGAATAAAGCGAGAGGATGAGGAGGGATCCTAATCAGTGCAGGCAGCATCCATTCTCCGTCTGTCTCTGTCTGTCCCCATTTCCTCAAGCTCTTTTCATTAAGACACCAGAGGCTTCGTTTCTGCGCCGGCGTCCATCAGCACCCCTGACCTTTTGATCCCCGGGGGAGGGCATTGTGTGTGTGTGTGTGTGTGTGTGTGTGGGGGGGGGGGGGGGAAAGACATGTGTGCGTTTCCTTTTTGCCTGGGGGTCCACCCCTCCGGCCTCTGTCATGCCTTCTGTCCCTGTTCTCATTCACTGTGTGTGCCCAGAGGCATTGTGGGCCGTGGGGTACAGAACCAGTACATTGACACTGGATAAGTGTAAATGATCCACAGCAGGGGTCGTCAACGTTTTTTAAGCCAAGGACCCCTTAACTAAGAGAGACGGAGCAGGGACCCCCTACTACATATATTGTATAAGTTGCATATTACTCTGGGCCTACAATAACGTGTAAGCCTAAATACATATATTTTAATGCATGGAATACTAAGCTATTAAAATTACAATTGTTGGCATGATTTTATTAATCATCTTCTAATGTTAAACATACATGTGGCAGTGTTATCCTTAGGATTAGTGACTACCTTACCTATAGGCCAGTAAGACTATCATTAATGTTTTTTTTTGTTTTTTTTTCCACAAATAGGCTCATTTATATTTGCTATTAATATGTTGGATTCATGATAACACATTGTAAATTTTGAAAAAACTTTACAATAAATTAACAATAATTTGGTAGCCCCCCTGCAGTAACTGTTGAAGATCTCTGATCTAGAAGAAGAAGCACGGGAAGACACACTTTGTCCTCAGTGAAGGTGTGGGGGAAAAAAATAAGAGAAAGAGATATCATAAAATCCCAAGGACCGAGTGTGTGTGTGAGTGTGAGTGTGTGTGTGTGTGTGTGTGTGTGTGCGTGTGTGCCATGTGTGTAATCCAACCCGTCTCTCCTGATGCTCCCCCTCCCACCTTAGGAAGGAGAACAGGTTGGAGCCCCATCTTTCTGTGCCAGATGGCTCCACATTGACAAATCAATTAGGCTCCACCTCATCACCGGGGGGACCGGGGCTACAAACCTGTCCACCTCCACCCCCACCACCCTGGGGTCCTCGCTCGACCACTCCTCCATCTCTCCTCGCCTTAATCACCCCCCTGATCCCCAGAAAGCTTTGCCTGGGTAAAGAGGGCGAGGAGGCAAGAAGAAAAAATGAAACAAAGAGGCTGGCAGCACATGAATCACCTAGCATCAATATGGATGACTTCCATGCTAATGCAGAGGGGACCAGAGAGGAACAGTGGCAAAAGCTTGAGTTCTAGTGTGTGTGTGTGTGTGTGTGTGTGTGTGTGTGTGTGTGTGTGTGTGTGTGTGTGTGTGTGTGTGTGCGTGTGTGTGTGTGTTTACAAGCTCAGTCAGAGCAGATTTGCCATGTGCTGTAGAGCCAAGTGTCTCTAGTTGTTTTTCCTCCACTGTGTGGAGGTGGGAGAGGAGGAGGAAGATGAGGAAGATGAGGAGGAGGAGGAGGAGGAGGATGGACGTTTGGGGAAGTTAATCCAAGGAGAATAAACAGTGCAGCCTGGAGCAGGTAGGCATCTGGGTCGCAGAGGAGAGGGAGAATCTGTGTTCTTCGCTACCCCCTAGTGAGAGAGGGGAGACACAGCAGGGAGGAAGATGAGCACAGTTAGAACTACTACTCCCAGTATTAAAGGGTCTTCTTTTTAAGGGAAATTCCTGATGACTTGCCAGTGGGAGATTTGATTGGAGATACAAATGCATGCTCTGAAACCAAAAATGTCAAATAATGTATGTTGTAGCCTTTTCTTTTCATGCCACTTTCTGCTTCTACTCCGCTACATTTCAGAGAGAAATATTGTACTTTTTACTCCACTACATTACTCTGACAGCTTTAGTTACTAGTTACTTTACACATTAAGATTTCTGCACACAAAACACATGTGGTTTATAAAATCTGATGTTTTATTCTAAAGTAAACTAGCCAACAATATAACGTCCTACAAGTCCAGCTGAGATGATTAGACCATTAAACACACAACTGGTTGGATCCTTTACACATTCACGAGTACTTTTACTTTTAATAATTTAAGTACATTTTCCTGTTGATACTCACATACTTTTACTTAAGCAACATTTTCAATGCAGGACTTTTACTTGTAATGGTACTGCATTCTTTTTTACAGTGTGGTATTAGTACTTTCACTTAAGTTAAGGCTCTGAATACTTCTTCCACCACTGTAGAGCAGTCAAAGAGATACAGCCCAGGCCCATATACCTGTACCTGTACGTCTGTGGACTGATGAAGACCATGAGATGCAGTTAAAAAGTCCTGAAAAAGTTCCTCAGTGGACCTTGAGTTTGAGATTTTTGTCACAAATCCTCAATGGGTTGTGAGTACTAGAAAAGTGACTAATAATAATAATAATAATAATAATAATAATAATAATAGTAAACTTTATTGCTAAATCATGATTCATGCATAACATGCAACACAAATAATGATAAAGATTTACAACGAAAGGATAAATAAGAATTTAGGACATTTTAAAGCATAGAATAGGATCAGTTTAAACTAAAAAGATAATATAAAATCAGTTTTTAGATAAAACAATTTCATGTTAAAAATGAGTTTCTGCGTTTAAAAGTGTCAACAGATGTAGAGTTCTGTAAACCCCCAGGCAGACCTCGGGTACACTCAATAATATTGATATTTTAATGTGCTGTTAATGTACTGTGTTGTGGAAATAAAGCAAGTACTCACAGCTGGACACAAAAAATGAAAATGTTGGAAGTGATGACACAGCTCCAGGAACATTGAGGAAAACAAAAATGAAGTTTTATTAAAGTGCTCATATTATGCTTTTTGGCTTTTTCCCTTTCCTTTATTGTGTTATATATCTTTTTGTGCACGTTATAGGTTTACAAAGTGAAAAAGCCCAAAGTCCATGTTCAATGCTCGCCTAGCTGCTAGCGCTAGCATGACACGCCCTCATACGCTGCTTCTGACTGGCTAGTAGTCCTTACCTAGGTACTGTCAGGGCACACCCTCATACTCTGCTTCTGACTGGCTAGTAGTCCTTACCTAGCTACTGTCAGGGCATGCCCTCATACTCTGCTTCTGACTGGCTAGTAGTCCTTACCTAGGTACTGTCAGGGCACGCCCTCATACTCTGCTTCTGACTGGCTAGTAGTCCTTACCTAGGTACTGTCAGGGCACGCCCTCAAACTCTGCTTCTGACTGGCTAGTAGTCCTTACCTACCTACTGTCAGGTCACGCCCTGACAAAAATACTCTGTTACAAGTAAAAGTACTGCATTGAAAATGTTACCTAAGTAAAAGTAATACTCACATACTTTTACTTAGGTAACATTTTCAATCAGGAAAATGTTCTTAAAGTATTAAAAGTAGTCAATGCAGACAAACTGGGAACGATCCAAACAGTTGTGTCAATCAACTAAGTGTTGAATCAGCTAATCATTTCAGCTGTACCTAGTATATATTGTTGGGTCGTTTAATTTATAATTAAGCATTGTATTTTATAAACTACATGTGTTTTGTGTGCAGGAATATTAATGTGTAAAGTAACTAGTAACTAAAGCTGTCAGATGAATGTAGTGGAGTAAAAAGTCCAATATTTCTCTCTGAAATGTAGCGGAGTAGAAGTAGAAAGTGGCATGAAAAGAAAAGACTCAAGTAAAGTACAAGTACCTCAACATTTGGACTCAAGTACTTAAGTAAATGTACTTTGTTACATTCCATCCCTGATCACCAGCATTATTAGATCTTGGTAGAAGTATGCTGCGTGCTGATTGGCTCACTGACGCTGATGAGATTTACTCCTTAGGTATTGAATGACAAGGCATTTTTCGATACTCGATACTTTAGAGACAATTCAGTCGGTGCCTAAAAAGTATTGAATTGGATGACACTTTCCACATTACACGTAGTCAGTTAATCCATTGTTTATAGAAAACATAGTGTCATGTGAAGATTAGTGCAGCTTTAAAGTTTGTGAAATCTTTAGTCCCTGAGTTTAGAATCATAAAACTTGAGTGCTTGAGCTCGCTGATGAAGGAGCGAGGGGGAGGCAGGTTTACGCGTTGGGAGGGGCGGTGGGGTGACGGAGAGATGTGTGGGTGCCCTCCTGGCTCGCCTCAATCCCTGCGTCCCTTTACTCATCCGATCTGGGGGCAGCATCGAGAGAGAAAGAGAAAGCTGATGCGGAGACCCCTGGGGAGAGATTAGCGCTGACAGCACAACAAAGAAGAATTATGCCAGCGGCTCTCAGCTCTTCGACAAATTCAAATGTAATGTATGGCTTTAACTGCGCCAAGGAGGATCAACATAATATATGATCGACCCACTTTGCGGTGCGCTCTGCTGGCAGTGATGTAAAAGCGATTTATGCCCGTAAAAATGTGCAGGCTAATTAAGTAAGACGCTGGCATGAGAGCAAATCCAATGAGCTTATGAGAGAGCTGGCAAAGTAGTCGGGCCCTCCCTCTGAACGGTCTACCTGCGGTGAGAGAAAAGAAAACTTCTACTTGACTTTGGATCAGAAATGTTCGCGTTCGAGAATTGTCTGATCAGATATGTAGACGTCCAACGTCCTTTGATCCTTTACTTAAAATTCTTGTTTGTGATTTGTTTAGGCCGCCCAGCATCGTCTGGGGGGGGGGGGCACATGGCCTCTGTAATTACGCGGGACCTTTTCCTCCAATCAGACAGCTATGTTGAAAAGGCTGTGGAGGAAATGTCCTAATTACAGCCTCAGTGGAGAAAGGGTCCACCAGGGGAATACATGCGCTGTTAGCTAACACATTCTGGAGCCAACAGTGTTAATGAGACTGAGAGGAAAAACAGACAGCCCCCCCCCCCCCCCCAGCCCCCTTTTCATATTAATCAGAGCACCTAGTTCTTCCCGTCTCACTGTCAGTTCTTATCATGGCCAACTTCAACCAACATCTTCAGGGAGGATCACTTCGCAACGCCCATTTTATTTCCAAACAAAAAAAGCTTTTGCTGTCGGCTGCACCCTGTCCCTCCATCAGTCTTATTTGAAAGACATACACAGAGCACTTTCGGAGTGTAATCATCATTTAACGGCTCCAAACAAAAAAAACATAGACGCCACCAACACATAATCCGTGGGTTTCTGGGGGAACAGTGTCTGTGCAGAGGAAGGAGGGGCATCAGCCCATGTCTGTTATGAGCTGCTGAGCAGGCTGTGTCAGAGACCCACAGAGGCTAACTACCACCTAAAGACCATGGTACTCCACTTCATGGAAAAGGCTTGTCTATATCGACGACGTTTCATTCAGAGATTTTTCAATTCAGTTGAATTTAAATGTACTTATAGTATCAAATCATATCAAGAGTTATCTCAAGACACTTTACAGAAGACCCAACAATTTCCCACGAGCAAGCATTGGTGCAACAGTGGCGAGGAAAAACTTCCTTTTAGGCAGAAACCTCAGACAGACCCAGGCTCTTGGTAGGCTGGTAAGGATTTTTCAGGTGCCACCGGAAATTCCGTCGAATGTCCCTCATTTTAGGCCGGATGTCCGTCACCTTCCGCTTCCTTTGTGTTGGCATTTTAAACTCCAGTCGAGCTAGAGCTATCTGTCCAATCTGAGTTTTCTCTTGCACGGTTAAAAAACCTTTTGAACGTACACATCCTTCCTTTCCGAGGCTATTTTGTAGAGGCACCGTTGCTCCGTCCGGCGCCCTAACCCTTACCCAAAGACGATTGTGATTGGTTTAAAGAAATGCCAATAAAACAGAGCACGTTTTTCTCCCATCCCAGAATGCTGTGAACTAGCCAGACCTTCCTTCGCAGCGCTGTGGAGGAAGGTCTGGCAATGCGAGACTAGGAAAAAGGTAGACATGTTAATAATCCAGCCTAGAGCAAGATGTTATAACCACCAGTTACTAAGCCACAGAAGAAAATGTGTTTTTTCTTTTTAGGAGTGTTCAGTTGATTGGAGTCCCTCTCCACCTCTGCATACCTACAGCATGGCACTATTGTCTTTGTGTTCTCACTCTCTATCTACAGTTAATTTCCCCAGACCCCCATAGCAGCTGCCTCAGGTAGACCTCAGAGAGGTGTAACATGGGGCCTCATCTCAATTCTCCTACACGCCCTCCTTTGCAAACAGCTAACCAATCGCAGCAGGAAACAATAGCACATAAGACTGAGGTTGTCAGATGTTCTTTAGCAGGTGAAGAAGAAAAGGATGCTATTTCACACTATAGAGGAGTGTGTCTGCTAGAACAGCAGCTGTAACTGTCCAAGGGTAAATAGATAGATATTCTGGAGAGGGGCCATTATCTGTCATGGAGCGAAACATACAGTCTTGCCTTGTATTTATTGCCTACTTAATGGATTTGATTGTATTACTGAAGGTAAGGATGGGGGGGGGGGAAATCCATTGCCAGCAACAAGGTACTTTCAGCATCCTGCAATTACCTTATGTAAATCCCGGCCTGGAATGTTGATCCACTGCTATTTAAAATGCATTGAATTTCCATGGAAAATGATCCAGTCCTGCCACCTGAAGCTCATTAATAACAACGATGAGCCGGGCTGACATTTGGAATACTTACACGCTTACTTAGCATTGCCATGCATGCGAGAACACAGCCCAGTCTGCCATTGCGCTGCAGCTATGACAGCACATTTGGAAAAAGGATGGCTTTGAATTAAAGTGCGCCGTCAAATGAGTTATTTCTGCAACTGGAACCGGTTCTTCTTCTCGCGCATGATGTTATGCTTGTAAGTGCTCACGCTATCTTTGATCATGCAGAGGCGTGCAGGAAGTCTGCCCAGCTCCTACTTTGTACGTGTTTGCAGAAACAGCTTCATTACCCTGAATTCCAGTAACATGACTAGCACTATGTACTAGATATGATATTGTTACAGTTAGTTGTAAAGGAGCAGTTCACACAAATGATAAAATAACATATTTTCACTTAGCTCTAACGGTATGCAGCCATGAAAATAGTTTTGGTTTAAGTTTCGAGGGTTTTGAGAGGCCCGTTTCTGAGATTCCTACTTTCACCCTAAAACAATGGAGGTAAATGGAATTACGTTTGTAGTGCTCACAGTTTTTAAGCATGTAAAGGGCCACTCCACTAACTGTACTCACGGAGATCAGTTAACTTGTCACAAAAAGTACTACTCAACCTGTTAAAACAGTTGTATAGGGGTTTCCGGTTCCGTTACTGAGAGGATGACAGCCTAATTCTCAAGCTCCCCAACGGTTTTGTGAAATAACGTCCCAAAACTTAAAGGGCAACTATTATATAGAATTTCAGGATAATATTTGTATTTTGTGTTTGTACTAGAACATGTTAACATGCTTTAATGTTAAAAAAACAACAACTTTTATTTATTATTATTCTCATACTGCCCATGGCTGACGCACCTGTATTCACCCTCTGTATGAGACGCTATGTTGGAGCGCCTGTCACTTTAAGCCCCCCCTCCCAACAAAGCCCAGTCTGCTCTGATTGGCCAGAGTGTTTCCTGGAATCTACGCTCTGTGTTTCATTAGAAACTCAGTAGAAGCTGGAGCTACTGCAATGGAGTATAGATGGGTTTCCTGTTCACAAACATTACAGGGTG
Source organism: Sander lucioperca (assembly GCF_008315115.2). Lineage (NCBI taxonomy): Eukaryota > Metazoa > Chordata > Actinopteri > Perciformes > Percidae > Sander > Sander lucioperca. Next base: position 14,175,658 of record NC_050195.1, on the reverse strand, counting down.
CGTGTGCATACCAGGGGCAGAAAGCCAGACTGGTGAGCTGGTCCGCTACTGCAACAACCTTAAGCTTTCCTTATTGTTTGTGTATAGCTAACTGCTGACTCAATAAACGTGATTTTAGTTGGATCTCTTTGTCTGTCTTTAATTTTGCAGTGTTACTGTGATATATATGTATTGCTATAATTATCGTTTTAGGGTTATGTAATAGCCAATGTTAGCAGCAGGGTTACCCCTGAGTGTACCCCTATGGTTGGTTTATGCCTTAAAATAATGGCCAGGATTCCCGGGCGAAAGGTACGATATGTGTCTCCATTTCAAAACATCACTGCAGGTTGACTGTTTTTAGCAGCAGAGGTTGATTGTGGGCGAGAGGGCGACAACACTGTCGTGGTTAGCTCGCCGAAACTCTACTGCCGCTGCCTCTGCAACGTTAGCTAATGTCCGCTAGCATATAGGCTAACTATAGCCAGTTAGCTTTGTGTGTAACGTAATAAAAACCCACCTATCTCGTAGGAGCGAAGCTTAATATTTTATTCATTAACATTATGGTACAAAAGGAGCATTAACGCCACAGGTCTTATGCTGACAACGTGGACGCTGATATAAGAAACTCCAAAGGCAGTCGTAATATTTACCTAGCAGGCTAGGCTAACGCTGTTGCGCTAACGTTAGCAAAACATCAGCGTAGCTTTAGCTAGCAGTCTAAACTTGTCTCGAGTACGGACCTTTAACTATCTACGGTCCGGACTCGAGTACTACAGCCCTGACAGGTAGATATCACTGAGCTGAACAACTGAACAAGCTGCAACTTTTCTGACTGATACAATGGGAGCCTGACTTACATATGACCCCAATCTGCCCTTCTTCTTAGCCATAACCTCCGCCGGTTTTTGGCAAAAGCATGCTTCCCCCTAGGTATGTTAAACATCAGACACCCATCACTGGCTCTGTTTGTGCAATTAACCACGCAACAACTCCTTGGCATTTTGACTTACACTATGCTGCTACTACTACTAGCTACACGAAACACGTCTTCTTTCTGCCCCCCGGTTGCATGCGCAAGCAGTGATGACGTTGCCGAGAAATCCCTGTATATAGCAGGACGTTGTACCGTGAAAAATCACCAATAAAGGCTTCTAAATTAAATACTACACAACCGGACATGTTCCAGCAGTAAAGTGACCCGAAATTGGGGAGAAATGACCAGCACTGGCCGCCAAGATTACAGCTACGTCGCGTTAGCATGCAGCTACTTAATAGTAAGCAGTAGGCTAACTTTAGACTGTAATGGAACAAAGCAACACTTTCTACCGTCAAAAAATCGCAGATAAAGGCTTCTGAACCAAACACCACCCAATCGGACATGTTTCAGCAGTAACGCGACCCAAAATTGGGGGAAATTTACAAATTGGCAGCAAAGATTACTGATTTTATCAGAATACATATATAATATATATAAAATATGCTTAGAAATATAGAAAATATTGGATTGGATAGAACATGGGGGGCCAGTGCCACCCCATGTCCCCCTTCTTGCCCCGCCCCTGCATGCAACTTTACTGCTTTGGTTCAGTTTCACCACTCTTATGAACTTCATTAACAGCAGATGTTTTCATCCAAAAGAGCTCAGATAAACTGACTGTGTGTTACCTGCTCAGTTTCAAACAGCAGACAGACAGTAGCTACTAGCTGGTGAACATAGCGGAGCATTTGGCAGCTAGAGACATTTTCACTAGCCTGGCTCCGCCCTCCTACATACTTCCGCTCAATTTTCATTTCCCTTCAGTACTCCGTCTGGGTTTATGGTATAGTCTTGGGTTTTCTCCGGCCAAATATTTGGCGGTCCAATCAGTGAACAGAGGGAGTGGCTGAGAACGATGACGTTGAGGACGTGCACTAGAAAGATGCGAGCGAAGCCATTCGGTCCGTTGTGGTAACACTGCCGAATATCCAGAAGTTAAAGCCCGAGCAAGAACAATCTTTGCTGAGTTGTGTTGGTGGCCATGATGTTGTGGCCCTCCTCCCCACGGGGTTCGGGAACAGTTTGATTTTCCAGCTCGCTCCGTTAGTGGTGAAGGAGTTGGCTAAGGCTAACGCTAGCGATGCTAATGCTAAATATAAGCCGATAGTTGTCGGTCTCCCCTCTTGTTGCACATACACATGACATACGTCACGACCAAACGTTAGCGATTGGTTATGGCAGATCCAGAGTGGCTCTGGGCAAATATTTTTTTTACCAGAGTTGCAAAACCTCTCAACCATTTTGGTCCTCATCCAGCCACTTTGCAGACAGCCCACCTGCAAATGAAGGGGGGGGGGCACTGAAGACCCATAAATCTTTTATGCTCCATAATGGCGTGTTCACATTACCTGCCCACACCTCAACCTCCACAGAGCAGACCGGGCCAGCACTGAGCAGATCAGGCCGTGGAAACCACCGGGAGCATATGGAGCACTTCAAACACTCAAAGCCTCCCTGGGCCTGAGCTGTGGTCGCACCCATGAATTATAGAAATTATCTAATTGTTTTCTCATTTGGAAATACTGGGGGCCCTCGTCTCTGCGTCTCAGTTTTAACAGCCTGTGGTTTGCAACAGGGCACATGATTCAGTGCTACCTACGCCCGACACGTTTTTTTGAATCCAAGGTGGTCCGTCCCGTCAAAACAGAGCCAGCGCTGAGGTACGAGTCCAACCTGTTGCTGTAAATTAACACATAGGCAAGAGAGAGGAGGGGTGGGGTGTTCAATTTGACTTCAAAGAGGAATGGTTGTGATCAGAGGAGGGCACATGCGGTGGTAAATACACATGAAACAAACCTGGGAATTGGAAGAACATTTCTCGGTCCTCAGATAATCTATGGAAACCTACAGTATTACTGCCAAGAAAAGGAAAAGAAAATAGTTGAAATGTAAGTTATGACAAAAGCAAAATACCCTTGGGAAGTGAATATTGTGAGATACTTAGTCAACATTAAAAGTTACTAAGTCAAAATCTTGCCTTTAAAGTGTATTTATGACAAAAGCAAACCATAAAGTCTTGTACGTGTACGATGAAAAACTCTTCATTGTTGAGACAAAGGATCCTGCACACTATCGATACCTTACCTTACGATACACACCCCTAGATATTCATTAGTTAAGATTCACTTAGTTATGAGATACGAAGTTACACTTATGAGATAACAAGTCAAAACCTTTACTTACTAAGTCAAATGATGAGAACGCAGATATCTCAAAATATGAGACAATTTTGATGAGCTCTTACAAGTGCTCAGGCATGGATATCTAAAAACCTGGACAAATATGAAGCTAGCAGTCACAAAAGCATGTACTAATACTCATGGTAAATTAAAATGATTCTACACCAAGTTAAACGCCTGATTTTGTGAGTTCAGTTACGACAGTTGTTATTGGTAAGTTTGTAGGATCAAAACCTCTTAACTGTAGACAAACTATCAACAATCCCGCACACAATTTGGGTCAGTCCTTTAAATCCAGACCTTCATCTGGTATCAATACCACTTCTTCATTTTAAATCATATGATACAAATGTTTAACTTATAAGATAAACAAGTCATAATTATGGCATGTTAAATCCAAATAATGACATTATGAGGTTAGTCAAAATTATGAGACAATAAGTCAAAGGTCACCATCATAATTTCAACTAGTCTCAATTTTGACCATTAACGTTATTGGTTTGGCCTAGACGGTAAAACTTTCCACTTACAACAATTTAGGATTAGAAGTCCAAATGTTGCTTATTAGCATTTGACTCAAGGACATTTTGACTTACTATCTGAAATTAAATAGTGTCTCATAAATGTGACTAAGTCAGTAACCTAATGTGAGCCTTTTTGTTTCTATCATTCCTAACTTTGAATCTATTTTATCTCTCCTTTTTTGGCAGAAATGGCTTCCATACATGGCTGCCATTCTGCAGATGCTAAAGCAGAGGGCACATCAGATTTAAAAAAAAACAAAACAAACACAACTTGCAGTAAAAATAAAAAGGAAAGCTAAACAGAGGGTTTTTCGCTCAGTGCCGCCTGCAGCAAGCAGCTTTGCTCAGCACTCGCTCTGCCTCGCGCTTCTTAATCAAAACTGGCACCGCGGCAATTACCTAATTAGACATCAATTAATCCACACCCTTCAGGTCTGCAGCCACGTCTGACCTGCGGAGTAATGACAAAAAAAGCCTTCAAAGAACGGAGAAATCAGATTAATGGAAGCCGAGCGGCAGAGGTTGTGCTGCATTTGAGAATTCCTCCAGAAATATACCGCAGTTCATTTCATAATTAACAGGTAGGAATATAATTGATTGAGACGTGAAAGCTTAATCACTCAATTCAATAACCAGGATATCAGTGTTGATTAGATTAATTCAATTCAGTAATTGAAGTCGAGGGAAAGGTGAAGCTTTAGTTGATTGAAGGTTAAACTGCAGACTCGCCTCTTCTTTATCGTCTCCATCCACCGTGAACATTGAACTCCACACTCTGACACAGAATACACACTTTAGAGTCTCAACATTTAGTTTGTCTTTTTTATTAGACGTAGCAGTTTCACAAACAGCAGTTAGCCTGAAAATTACATTCAAAATGTGCAGCTGACCATGCGCAAACACTCCAGATACACCTTCAAACAAAAGTAAGTCGATCGTGTGTTTTTTTCTCCACAATCCGTGTATTGTCACGTTTTAATTCAAATTTACAAAAAATCTAAATCATCTTTCACTAGTTCACCATCAAAGCATACATACCTCAGTCACTATAACACATTTTAACAACTAGTTTCCGTCACTGTAAATATGCTCTGAAAGGTTTTTTTAAAGGCTCTCCTTTGCATTTTAACAACCATACGCTCCCCATTCATCAACCTTTGAAATATTTTCAGTACCGTTTTCCCTTCTCTGAATACTCTTTAATATTAGCTTAGGTGAAGAGAAGGGTCATCAAACCGACAGTCAAAGACAATTAATGTAAAAATTGGTAACATTGCAGTCCCCACAAATCCACTTTGTTTTTTTTCCAGTAACGCCAGGACCTCGGTGACGTTTCCTGCCACTGAAGAAACCAATTTGATTGTTGTTGAGTTGATAAGACGATGACCACCGGCAGCTTAACGGAAACTTGACCAAAGACTACACAACACACAGTTTGTACAAAGTGGCAAGACAAGGATGCTTCTGCTCAGGTTTTATTCCATTTAGGTTAATTCACTCACACTCACACACACACACACACACACACACACAAACAAACAAACAAACAAACAAACAGAGGGCTTGTCCTCCATCATTCAAGTCACAGGACGCTCATGTCACAGGGTTAATGGTTAACACTGGCTAAAAGGGGGGGAAGTGGGTGGTGGTGGTGGTGTGGGGGGGGATGGGGGGGGTGTTGGTGTCGCTAAGGTAAGTTGGGAACACGATCCAGTTCATCCAAGTGCCAAAAGACAGTCTGTTAACATAACACTGATTATTATTTTTTTCCCACCTGAACCATAACCACACAGGGCTTATACATCACAGACAAAGCTCCACAACACAGAAGAACCTCTTCAGTTCAGATTCAGCTCATATCCTTCAGAGAGGTGATGAGGTTGCCGGTTTGGCTGGTTAATGCCATGCCCCCCCCCGATCCAAAGCCAAAGTCTGTTCGGCTTCCACCAGAAGGAGAAGAGTTCCACCGTTCGAAATTACTGGCCACAGGGATCCAGTGTATGTGAACACACCTGAATGCTCGAATCCACCAAATCAGACGGACGTCCACACGCCATCACTCTGAAACACTGTCCGTTGTCTGGCCTGCTACTCGACGCAGGAATGGCAACTGAAAAAGTGGGTGAAATCTGTACACCTTTTTTTTTTTTTTTTTTTTTATCTCCAAAACTATAAGTGCAACACTTCCATAAACTGTCCTGTCAATAAACGTTAAATTAGATTTGTTTTTCTCCCACAACTGCTTGGTCCACAGCAATGTTCAGTTCAGTCAAAGAAAAGGGAGAGAGAGAGAGAGAGAGAGAGAGAGAGAGAGAGAGAGAGAGAGAGAGAGAGAGAGAGAGAGAGAGAGAGAGGGAAAGAAGTCTGTGTTTTGAAAAAGCCCAGCATCCCTGTTTTGAGCGGGTGCCTTCTACCTGCCGAAGATGCTTTCGTACTCGAGCAGTATGAGCTCCACTATCTGGTTCTGGTAGACCATGTGGACCGCGATGTTGCCCGTCTCGGTCTCGGGCCGGAGCAGCGTGGGTCCGAACACAATGGCCACGCTCTGGGTGGTCATGCGGTTGGCCTCCCCGTGGTCAATCACCCTGGGGAGTGGGGGAGAGGGAAGTAGTACAGGGGGGGAGATTTTAAGATGGAATGTGTCATAAATGGCTTTAGGTGAGCCTTGTTGTTGTAGACAACTGAGTGCAGCCTCAGGGTTTCATCTAGAAAAACAACATTATGGTCTTTCCACACATCTTTAGGGCCTGAGATCGAGCGCTGAGGCACACCCTGTAACCGTGCTCAACGCTCCAGGCTAGAGCATAATAGCCTTTTTAAATAGAATCTACATCCTCGCATGCAGATGCACAAAACAATAACATATTCATGGAAGGGAGAGAAAAAAAAGGAAGATTAAATCCGCCCGCTGATATACGTAGACCTCCATACACTGAATGTCACGCTATAAATTTCCTCAAGAAACACCACTTCATAGGTACTGAATTACAGCAAACACAGCGCCATATAAATGCAAATTGGAAACCTAGGCAAATGTCATTGTGAACATATGATATTGCCAGTGGCTCCAGTGGGCTAAGAATACACGTTAAACCTGGCTGTAGTTTGTGTTTGCCCACAGGCCGATCAGTCGGAGGAAAGGTAAACACACAGATCTGGACCGGAGTTGGTAAGATATCATCGGTGCCATTTAAGATCCGAGTGCATGAAAGTGTAGAGTTCGAGGGTAATCTGAACAGAGTCAGAGTTGTGTTGCATGTTGTCAAAGTCAAGCAGAGAGGTTTCAATGGGTGCGTGGGAAGGTGTTTAGGAGCTCGGGCACCCATAGCAAATCAAAGCCATATCAGCGGACCATATCATAAGAATAGTCAGATTGTCCAATGAAGATCAATAAAGGAATCGCCATCATGTCACAGGATAAGTCAGTTAAACTGTGTCCATTCCTATGTTTACAGTAACTCTCTTGGTGTTGTCCAACAGTCTCTTTTAGGTCCTGACCAGAGTAATAGCGATATGGAGAAAATCAAATATTGTGAAATGTTTGACCAAATTTACACATTGAGATTTGTGATAAATAATCTTCAGTAATGTGAATATATATGTGTTTCATGATGATGAGTGATGTAGCGTGCTTCCTTTTGCTTCACTTTGTGAACTACAAAAACACCACTGGACGTGAAACAAGCGCACAGGAAGTTTGAAAACGGTGTTATTTAAATTAACTGGATGGCGATAGTTACCCATTCTTATTTAGTGACTGATCAATCTAATATTATATGATGTGATGGCCTTTGCACAGTTTTTGTACACTTTACATACAGTACGTACTGAACATATACAGTATATATACACTGTATGAATATAGGTTCCTAGAAACTCCAATGATACAAATTAATTTGGTGCCTTTTCAGGGTCTTTTAAAATGTTAAAATGTAGTTGTGAACTACATCACTGTGTTTGTAGAAAGAAATTTACCAAAATACAATGCTACATGCACATTGTGGACTGTATTCAAAAAGTATTTAAGTTCAACGCACATGACAAAGTAGGACTACAGTTTTGTAAATTTCAGTCTCAGTAAAAGGGTTCTCATTGAATATTTACTGTATTGTACATATTACTTATCGTGTTTCTCGTGTTAATGAAAGAGATTATTAATAGTGTGAGTGTGCTGTTTTCTTACCTCCGCAGGTGTTTAAAGAGGCCTTGCATTGTGTCGTGGTTTGGTTTTGGCAACTTCTTTATTAAGTCTTTGATCGAATTCACTCGCTGCTTGTAGTCGGAGCATTCTGAAGCAGAGAAACAAGCAGTTGTTGAATGCACATGTGCAGAGCACCATCTTGTGGCTAAAGTAGGGGGCCTATGACAAGGCACTCTAAATGCCTTGTCATAGTGTATCTGAATAGTGGCCCTTTGACACAGTTGAATCAAGTCACTCACTGATGGCGTCAACAAAGTCGTCGAAGGACCCGTATGTGAAGAGAGGCTCGGGAAGCTCCCTGAAGAACATCTTGAGAGCTCCCGTGGTGACGTGGATGTCCTCCCACTTACTGTCATTCAGATCCACCTTCTCATCTGATGGAGGGAGGGAAGACAAACAAGACACGGGGATGGAGAAAAGAAGGATGTTACAAGTGTGTAAGAGGTCAGTATATGTCCCACTAGTCTCGCTTTGTCAGACCCTCCTCCACAGCGCTGTGGAGGAGGGTCTGACTAGTCCACACAGCATTCCGGGATGAGAGAAAAACGTGCTCTGGTTTATTGGCATTTCTGTAAACCAATCACAATCTTCTTGGGCGGTGCTAAGCGGCGCACGGAGCCCCGGTGCCTCTGCTAAATAGGCTCAGGAAGGAACTTGTTTTGGTGGAACGTGTACGTTCAAAAGAGAAAACTCAGATTGGACAGATAGTCTAGCTAGCTGTCTGGATTTACCCTGCAGAGATCTGAGGAGCAGTTAACCATAGTCCTCACAAATCCACCTGAGGTTAGAACGCCAACACAGAGGAAGAGGAAGGGGACGGACATCTGGCCTAAAAGAAGGACATACGGCGGAATTTACAGCGGCACCGGAGCAATCCCTGAAGATAAAGGTTGTGGATATAGACTAATGTCCCACATATGTGAACTATATCATCCTCTATGAATATTGTATTAACTTGTTTCAGTTTTGTTCTGATCTATTTAGAAGCTAATTGTGCTTGATAAATATACTGGATGGACAGTACATTAAGGATAGTACATGAAGAAATGATTTCATTAAGAAACTTATGGAATAGTAACTTGATCGATTAATTGATCTGATCTATGTTTTTTTAGATTTTGACGATGTTTTGGGTATGGGGCTGTATGGTTGTTTATTGAAAAACAATAGATTAAAAACACTTTGACAAGGGTATGGACATTTCAAAAAGGATAGGACCCGAAAAGCATCTTGCTTCTTCCTACTCCTTTTCACTTAAGAGAATTTATTTATTTTGTTTATTCTTGCTTTTCCAAAAAAAGTAAAATACTGTCAACCCTTCTGAAGCGCTTCATCCAGCTGGGATTTACTGGTGGATAAACACAGACCTCTGGGTACTGGAGACATTCATCTGCATGTACGGCAGAACAGAACATCTGCAGACTTTTCCTCCATTCACCAGCTAATGCTAACGGTAGCTAGCTAGCTTGGTTCAATCTTTCAAAACGAATCCAGTTGTAGTGTTGCAATGTGTGACCCTGCAAGATCCCCAGTCTTTACATATTATTTATGACAGTCTTTTTAGTGGTCAGCCGGCATACAGGAGTCCTACCATGATTTACAGCAAAGCGGAGCTTCTGGATCACTGCCAGGTTCCCGCTCACTCTGTATAAGCCGTCAATACTGAGACCTGCAGGACAAGGATGAGAAGAGGGGTAAAGGGACGAAAGCAGGGAGTGGAAATGAGAACACCGTGAGTCCTGACATGCCAAGCTTACCTCACACAGACGGCAGCGACAAAGATTGACCGATCAAATGGTTTGCTTTGGGACATTACCAGACTCGCTCAGAGGGTTTTCCCTTCCTTTAAAAGGTTTAGGTTCAGCACCCGAACCGTTTTGGGCAGCACCTAAGCCAAATGAATGTAACTTAAAGACTTTTCTCAGATCTAATGATTGTAGTCGGACTTCTTTAGCTTTAAGTTTTTGTCTTTTTGAGTGCTATTTATTGAACTGCTCTAGCTTTTTCAACGTTTCAGACACAGATATAGCGATAATAACGGTCCAAAATGATGTTAAAAAGAGACGCAAAACTACCACAAAGAGATATAAAATGTATGGGGAAATAGCATTTACAAAAATAAATAAAATGTAAAATTTTCTTGAGGAAGGATGGCTAAACCCCCCGCCAAATACACGCACCCAAGTCCTGGGCACAGCTAGGGAAAACACTGGCTCTGCTGACTGGCTTTTGTTTCACGTCCCACGAGCTCGCTCTGAACTTGGAAAAACGGCTTTTTAACTTTAGTGCCCCTGAGTCCTGGAACAAATTACAGCACTTTCTTAAAATCAACTCACTTGTGCCTTTTGGACAATTTAGAAATCTGGCTTTAAACCAGCAAACTTCTACGTGTACTTGCTGTAATTACTCTATGTCATTGTAAATGAGGGCCGCCCCTCGTTAATCTTTCGAGTTTAAATAAAGGTTGAATGAATCTCCTCGCATCCACTTGTGTCCTCTGTTAAGTAAAGATGCAGTTGAACACACTGCAAGCACTACAGCTGACATCTAGCTGACCATCAACATGCATGTGTGCTTCAAATATGTATAGAAAATTAAAAAAGGGAAAGGGGAAATTGCATTGTGTGAAATCACTGAGTCACCAGGCTGAACAGGCTCCACTGCGATTCGATATATAGGGCTGTCTATGTTTGCTGATGCCAGACACACTGCACAGACAATGAGCAGAGATATGTCATAGACGCTGCACAGTGGCCGTCTGCTGAGAATAAAATGGTGTGATGTGGTTTGAAGTAGTGATGGCGAGATGAAGCCTCATGAAGCGTTGAAGCTTTCCCGCAAAGTTGTTCGCAAAAGGGTTCACTTCTCAAGACTTCGTTTGTTCACAACAGCACCTGCTGGTTAAAGAGTGTAGAACAGGCAGATATATTCCAGATGATCTGTGGGATCTGTGATACACTGTATCAGAGACGGGTTTGGACTGTATTTTGACTTAAAAGACAAAAAAAAAAAAATCAGTTTTCACTTAATCCATTTATATCAATAGTGTGTAGCCTATTTTCTGGTGGTATAATAAAATGAATATAACTGTATAATAAACGGATTTCCTTGAGAGGAATGCGGCTATCAAATGTGTGTAAAATCAATCCTTTCGGTCATAATAGAAGGAGGGGCAATATTAGTGAATGTGCTCGTGTAGATCCTGGATGTATAATACGACCGTGTAGAAGCTAGTAGTAGTAGTAGTAGTAGGAGTAGGAGTAGTAGTAGGAGTAGTAGCAGCTGTCTGGATTTACCCTGCAGAGATCTGAGAAGCAGTTAACCATAGTCCTCATAAATCCACCAGAGGTTAGAATGCCAACACAAAGACAGAGGAAGGGGACGGACATCCGGCCCGGAAGTGGAACGTCGTGGTTGAAATAAACCCTTAATTCGCCCATCTCATTGTGAAAATATGCAGGCTCTATACATGCTAAAAGTATTGTTTATTTAAATGGAGTCTGGTGAGTGTGGCGATAGCGATTGTAGTCTGATGTAGTCTGATGTAGTGGAGTAAAAGTGAAAGTTCCCAGAAATATAAATAACGAAGTAAAGTACAGATACGTGCAAATTCTACTTAAAGCATAACTCTTGCCAAAATGCAACCTAGGGTCTTTTTGTGAATGTACCCGAGTCAAACTTTCATTTAAAAGCATATTTAGGACGGAATCTCCACTTTTAAGATTTACCGTATTTCCGTTTTTCGGTCAAATGGTCTTTTGAATGGGAGTCCTAGGGGCACTTTTATGCTATCCTCAAAATAGCTATTTTTAAACCACTAAGAAGGCTCGACACAACATGAGACTTTGCTCCAAGTATCACCAGGGGCTCTACACCTTGCACCCAGCATTGACAACATTGGTTGTGTTCACAGAGTTTACTAAAAAGAAAGGTTTTAACAACTCACGTTAGCAGTTGTTGTTTACGCTATCCGCCATTTTCCCAGTCAAAAACAGGCGATCTCCGAATGCGAATGAACGGACTCCATAGGAGGAAATGTCATTCTTATATGAGGCTCCTTTTTCAACTACAAGGTCAATATTGTTTTTCACTAATGACAAAACAAGGAATTATCCGTGCATTTATATGGAACTAAGCTTTAGGAGCTTTCCATCTTTACTCTCCTCCCTCGACTATTTTTGACTGGCTCGATAGACGGAGACCGGAAGAACAACAGGCTACAGTGAGTTGTTAAAACTCACTTTTTAGTAAACTCTGTGAACACAACCAATGTTGTCAAGTATTTCGTTAAGGTGTAGAGCCCCTGGTGATACTTGGAGCAAAGTATCATGTTGTGTCGAGCCTTCTTAGTGTTGTAAAAATAGCTATTTTGAGGATAGCATAAAAGTGCCCCTAGCTCTCCCATTCAAAAGACCTTCTGACCAAAAAAACGGAAATACGGTAAATCTTAAAAGTGATGATTCCGTCCTAAATATGCTTTTAATTGAAAGTTTGACTCGGGTACATTCACAAAAAGACCCTAGGTTGCATTTTGGCGAGAGTTACGCTTTAAGTAGAGTAACAAAGTATTTGTGCTTCATTTCATTACAACACTGCTCATACCTGTGTTCTCCACATGGTCGATACACATTGTGACAAAGTTGGGTACTGATGTGTTCTCCCGCTGGCACAGACTGCTCAGGCTGCAGCCAAACACCTGATCTGTGAATCAACAAACACATCCGTTTTCTTTCTTTCATCTGTCCAGTAAAAGGTGACCGAGGACACGCTGTCTGCTGTTACATTGTTCAAACAGTGGCACAAAGCCACATTTGGGAAATGATCGGCAAAGCGTTGTCTTCTGTCCGAATACCTTTGATGTATCCCTTGTCTCGGACAGCCTGATAGGTGGGTCGACGGGTCAGGAACTTCTTGAGCTTCAACCTGGTTTTCTTCTGGTCTGATGAGTCCATACTCACAGACGTCTTCATCACTGAGGAAGACAGGCACAATATGAATGGATTTCGTTTTTTTGTTTTAAAACAAAACATACAGCTCACAACATGAACTTCCCCGCCCACACACACACACACACACACACACACACTTGTCATTACCACTTGCTTAGACAAAAATTAAGGCAAAATGAAGAAATAACCATTAAAGGTGCTCTAAGCGATGTTGAGCGATGTCACTTGTTGTTGACGTTCGAAGTATTGTCAAACAAAACAGAGGCTAGCTCGCCCCTCCCTCCTCCTCATCCCGTCCCCTTCCACTAACTAACCCCCCAACCCCCCACCCCCAAATCCTTCCTGTCGGTTATTGGCTGAAACACTGGTTGTTATGTTTGGTAGTGCAGGTTGGCGCAGTTTGTTTTTGTTGCAGTTTGTGGAGCCTGGGCTGTCTGCAGAGACCGCGTTTTTTTTTACAGTGTGTTCAGGGGACAGGCAGCTAGCGGATAGTGAGGAGATGTTTTTTTACAGTGTGTTCAGGGGACAGACAGCTAGCAGATAGTGAGGAGATGTTTGCTGTATGTGACAAAAAATGTTGTAGCCTAAAAAACGCGTGACATTGCTTAGAGCACCTTTAATATTCAAGACAATACAATAACAAAAAAACAAAACAAAAAAACAGACAACTGTAAACCAAATAATCATATTATGTATATGTGATTAAAACAATAAGCACATAGTATATGCCTCTCCACAGCAAATAGCTTCTTAGGAGCCCTCCAGAAAGTTCAGGTACTTTCCCCATTTTCTAGTGTAGACATCTAATCTGGCAAACCGTTTATATGACAAGCCCACTCCTGGATAGACGCAGCCCTTCATTCTTCCATCCTCTTAAATGAATCTGTCTGGCTATCATTACACAAGTCTGGACCCAGCTTCTTATGTGCTTATCCATCCCGTTTAGGATTGACCCATCTCCCAGAAAAAATACTCTTAGGCTGAATGGAACCTGGGTCCCTGCACTCTGACATAGGTTATCATGTATCCCAGTCCAAACGACCTCATCACAGGACCATAGGACATGAAGTAATTGGCCGTCCTCTGTCTCACATTTTCCAACAATTTGGTGTGTCTTTTATAAATGTATTTCTTAAAGACACTAACAATAAACAAATGTACAGTATGTTGTTGGGACATTCTCCGCCGGTCTCACCTCTGTTCTTCTTGGAGTCCCGGTGGTCCTTCTCCTTGTCCTGTTTCTCAGCTCCTGGAGACTCGGGCATGTCCTCCTCAATGGCCTCGTCTGACTCCCAGGCCTGGATAGGAGACACAGATACGTAGTGCTGGATTCAGATTTAAGACAGATGTATCATTCAGATACATTCAGGCTCGGATTATTATTCTAAGTGTCTGACAACATTATGTTAAGACGTACTGTAAATGGCTGAAATAAGGGTTTATTTCAACCAAACCAGATTGGTGATTGTTGGAACAGTGGACAGACGAACCAAGACGGCTTTTGGTAGTTCTATTTTGTTTCTGTTGACTTTGAATGAAGTGTGTTTTACGATGATAAAATTACTGTTTATTTACATGGAGTCTGGTGACTTTGGAGATCTCGAGTTTGGGGCCGTTTCATGTTGAACAAAAAAGATCTTACACTTTAACAAACAGGTCTCTCTGTAGGGATCCTTTCTATAACGTTAGCAGACACTTAACAATAATCTGAGCCTGTCAGTGGTAAAACAGCAGTTTTTGTGGACGTAAATTGAAAAAAACACAAAGTAAACCCTTTAATCAATACAAGTTATTGATCACAGCATGATGTAACGGAAAATGTGCAATCTGGGTAGAACTGAGTGCAATATGAAGGGGAGGATGTGCTGTTTCTCATTCTTCTATGAGGGTGGGGGGGGTCTTGTGTGAGGTTTATCGGATGTTTATTGAATGCATTTGGATGAGATAATGTATGCTTATGGTTTATGTACGTTTACTGTATGTTTATGTCTGATGCGTCGCCATTTTTTGTTCTCTCGACTGCCCAAGACGTGTGTGTGGGCAATTGCCCATTAGCGTTACATCGTAGCTTGTTTCGCTGCTGCCGACTGCAGCGATCGTGCTTAATACTGGACCAATTTCAGAGATTTTTGTACCCATCAGTCAGTTGAACACAAAAGTAAACCCTTTAATCAATACATAAGTTATTGATCACAGCATGATGTAACGGGAAATGTGCAATACGGGGTAGAATTAAGTGCAATATGAAGGGGAGGATGTGCTGTGGGTTCTCTTCTGTTCTTCTTTGAGTGTGGGGGAAGGTAGGGGGGGGGTCTTGTGAGAGGTTTATCAGATGTTTATTGAATGCATTTGGATGAGATAATTAATGCTTGTGTTTTATGTATGTTTACTGTATGTTTACTGTGTTTTTGTGCGATGCGTCGCCATTTTTTGTTCTCTCGACTGCCCAAGACGAATATCTTCTATAGGAGACAATAAAGGCTTATCTTATCTTAAAAGTAAAACTTGTGACAAGCTGTTGCTAATGAAAGATGTCCCCTCACATGTGTGCTAATGGTCTCTGTGAGGGCCCGGTACCAGTCGTTGATGACGCTGTCGATCTCTGACTGGATCAGCAGCTCTGTCCCTTGACGAGTCTTCAGCTGAGGGAAGAAAAGTCAACATTACTATGGACTAGGGCTAGGGATTCCATTCTTTCATGATACAGGGGCGCCAATTCCATTTGTATTTATTGTGATTCTAGAAGTATTGCGGTTTGATAGTATTGAGTATTGCAATTTTCTTTTCCTTATTTGACAAAAAACAAAAGTTGAATAATACACTTTTAGAGACAATATATCATGAGACATTTCAAAAAACGGATTGTTTTCTAAGAAGAATGCACATCACGTCAGTCAGTCATTTATTTCAGAGACATTCATAACGTATGTAAAGGGGGTCCTCAGAGTTAGTGCAGGGGGGCCGCCAAATTATGTTTACAAAAACTTTGGAAATTTTCTTTTTTCCAAAATGAATATATGTCTGAAAATATACATCAACATGAATCTAACATTTTAATAGCAAAGATAAATTGGCCTATTTGTGAAAAAAATAATGTAATTTACACATTGAAGATAAGCTGTTATACCTACTATGGTGGCTATACAGTTAAGCTTAAGGATTCACTGCCATTCATTTTCATCCATGCAGCCCAGTTTAATGCAACTTCATTTTATACAACATATGTAGTAGGGGGTCTGTACTGTCTCTCTTTTAGCTATGGGGTCCTTGGCTTAAAAAACGTTGAAGAGCCCCGATTTATTTCATTAGCAAAGAAGAACATAACGTGTATTTTCTGCATTTTCTGCGTTCACTCTGTTTTGCTGGAAACAGATATGATGTAGTCGCTGTTGGCGGTACCGCATAAACAGAAAGTTTAATATTCCAATAGGGAAAAGAATCGATTTAAAAAAAAAAATTGTAGTGAAGAAAATCACGATACACAGGATTTTTTACCCACCACTAGTACTGACCACATTAAAACGTCCAAAGCGCCGGCTAATCTACAGTGAAACCTGACAGCAGATCAGTGGTGTTCTGTACCTCGATGACGTGTTTCTTGCTGGACTTGTCCTTGGATGCCCAATCCACCGACCCCCCTCGCAGATCAACAGTGAACTCGGGCTTTGACTGGTTGCTCCCAAACTTCTGGAATCAACAAAAACAGTGTGAGAGTCCTTGTCTGACACAAAGATGATACAAGAGGGACGCGTCGTTGTTGAAGGAGGATTTTTGTGTTCATGTTAACAACCAAGAAACTATTTGGGATGGGAACATGCTCAGTATTTTTGAAAGCAGGTGTCACAATTTTGAAACACTGTGAATCTCGTTTTGGAACTCTTCATGAATACACACACATCTTTAGTATCGTGTTACAAGAAAAGCAAAAACACTGTTAGATGTTAATTATATTATAAATATTAAGTAACAGACACTTGGTTAGATTCTTAATAAATAAAACTCAAGCCATTTCGATGACTTTCTTGTGAAACTTGTGATTTTCACTTTTGCAAGGGTTGTAGTTGTTGTAGAATGGAATGCATCAATTTACAATCAGAACATTATGATTTTTTGTGATACATGTTAAATCCATACAATTTTGAATGTCAATTATTTCTATTCAGCCCCACTGTTATTGTTTAATGTCATTAAAAGTGCAAGTTGTGAAATCTGACTATTCTGCTATTCTTCCAGGTTATCACACAGACCTTTGAAGAAATCTTAATGGACATGATTTGGATTGAGACACTGGTAATGAGGCGTCGTGGTTGCATGTCTTTCCCCATCTGTCTCTCCTGTCATCTCTCTGCTATTGGGCATTTAAAAGTCATACAACACAGAGACTTTCTACTTCACAACCTTTCCCAGGCTCCTGAAGCTTCATTTCATCTGTCCATCCAACCCAAACCTGCATTAACTCATTTGTTTGCCACCTGAGGGAACCAAATCAAGCTGTAAACACAACACTGGCTTATTATCATCTTATTAAGTTGTTATAGTGAACATGTGAGCCAACTGTTGCCTATTTACAAATCCAGCAGACACAGAGTGACATTAGCATTTGGAGTTGTGTTTTTTCCACCTGATGGGAGATCTGGGTTCATTTCCAACTGCAATACATCAACCATTGTGTCCCTGAGCAAGACACTTAACCTCTAGTTGCTCCAGAGACATGCAACCTCTGATATACAATATATAGCAATTATAAGTCGCGTCAGCTAAATGACATGTAATGTAAGTCCAATTTTCACTCTCCTTATAGCTCCGATTTGGTCTCTACCAAGTAGGCCTGTAACAACTATTCCATAATTGTCTAATTGTCAATTTTCTTTATGTAATCGCGGTTTCTTTGTTTAACCGCAATTAAGTGCTAACATCATCTAAGGTGCTAAGACTGTTGATTGTAATTAAATGTTTTTTGGATATGCTGAATTGTAATTATTTAAGTGATTATTGGTTGGACTGTTGAGCTAAAGCTATGCTAGTTGTTGGCAGTTGACCCTATACACGTTCATAGCAACAAAAATGACTAGGGGGGGCGGATACATTTAGAAAAAATATTTTATGGTAATAAAGAGGCGTTGTTTACTTTACAGGCTGTGTACCCGTGTTATATTATCTGGTTCACATGACAGTGATGTGACCAAAAGATGTAACCAGGGATTCATTCAAAACTTCAATTTAAAATATATATATATATATATATATATATATATATATATATATATATATATATATATATATTTAAATTTGACTGAAAGAGACAATTCTATTGTTAATTGCAATTATTTTTGAGACAATAAATTGTACAGCAAAATTTTGAATTGTTACAGCTCTACTACCGAGTACTGAGGACTCTTTAGCTTAGCCTCAGCCTTAGCTCCACTATGATCACTATACTGTTTGCTGTTTGGCTCGAGAAGGTAGTGTACAGTGGCTTTACCAGAGCCTTGTCACCGTAAACAGCTGCCTGTTGCTCCTGGAAACAACGCCGATGAGAGTGGTGAGACAAGACTAAACTAAAATAGTAAAGTTTTGGGCTGTAAAACTAAAACTTTGAGCTTAGGGGAACTACAAAATCGGTTTAAAGTGTGGATTCATTATAACAACCATTTTCACATTATACATAGTCATTTGATCCACTGTTAATACAAAAATATTGGTTAGTGCAGCTTTCTAACATTAGGTAGATCTGCTAAATCAAGCTCCACGCACATGCACGCACAAACACACACTAGGGCTGCACGATTTACAATAACAGTATTACTTGCGATAAACAAACAGATTTAAGTGTACTCAGTTCTGCTGCTTCCAGTATTTTGCTAAAATACAACAAAATGCTTGTTGAATTTAAATCAAATGAAAGGAAATCATTTCCAACTTTCTTTTATTGAACAAATTGAACATTGAATTGAAAGTAAAACGCAACACTAAAAAAAGAACGACAGTTACATTTTAAAGTGCTATTTTCTACTGATTTTCTTTCAACTAACACAAAAAAAAATCGCTGAGTCACGATATGTCGCAGCTTTTCGCGATGTGTTCATTGTGCCAGTTAATATTGCGATGACGATGGGTAAACAATATACTGTGCAGCCCTAACACACACCCAGATACACACCCACCCACCCACACACAGAGACACACACACACAGACACCCAGACACACACACAGAGAAACACACCCAGACACACACACACACACACACACACACAGAAATACACCCAGACACAGACACACACACACACACACACACACACACACACACACACACACAGAGAAACACACCCAGACACACACACACACACACACACACACACACACACACACACACACACACAGAGAAACACACCCAGACACACACACATAGAGACACACACCCAGACACACACACATAGAGACACACACCCAGACACACACACACACACACAGCTAAAGCAGGAGTGAGTGAAAGAATGAAAGACAGGCAGGAGCAGCGACGCATGCAGAGAGAAGTAACATACAGCGGCAGCCTGCACAGGACTACAGTTCACATAGGAGACAGCAGGACGGGGCTTGACTGAGCGCTTCCAGTTGCTAAGGAGAGTGAGGAGCAGCTCAGGGATGGAGCCACTGCGGTAGTACGACTTCAGGAAGGAGAGAGGAGAGGAACAAAAGCAATGAACAGAGGATGACAAATCCCACAGCACAGGTGACTGGTGACTATGCAGAAATGAGGAAGAAAGAAATAACACAGAGATGAATGGAATGCTTAAAAGCTCAGAAACTTGGGCCTCTTGGGGCTGATGGGATACGTACCCAGCTGGTGCTGGCCCCCTGACCCTTTGCGAAGAGCAGGGAGGAACCCTGCAGCACTGTCCACGAGGAGGTCCAGTTCTTCCTGTACGGCGCAATAAAACAAAAGACAAACTCTTTTAAAAGCTCGTCAGGATTTTGAAAAAAAAATAAAAAAAATAAGCCATTTTCATGTGGAGACGTTAAAGAT
>NC_050195.1:13325761-13475761 GCF_008315115.2 Sander lucioperca | reverse complement strand
ACAGATTTCTATAATGAACAAGTATAAACGTTGGACCTTTAAATTTTAATACACTGGACCTTTAAATTTGTCATTACTTTTGGTAAATAAAAAGTTTAGAAAATCATCAGAAGAAACATTGACGAAACAATAAACGACAGTAATTGTTAATAGAGAAGTAATAGAGTACAGTAGGTGAACAGACTTCAGAAAACTAAAGACAAACTTGTTGATGATGGAAATTTACAATTTTGACTGGTTCAGTGCTTACAATCCTTGTCCGTCATGCCTCTCTGTTCATTTATTGTACTCTCCTCACAGTCACCTAGCTCTCTATTTTCTGTGTGCGCTGAAAAAAAATCTGGTGTTAATAAACAGAAAGGAGTGCACAAGCCACAAAACATTGTTCCAGCCAATCAGCAACAGGTGGTGACAGTTGATGGTAGGGGGGGTGGGGAATGCAGCATCGCTTACTGCACCTTTAACATGTTCAGTCCAGGGTCTTAGCAGAGAATGTCTAATAAGAGGAGAACTTCCACTCTCGGGAAACTTCCAGCTTCTGAACTGGTTGCAGTTCCACTCTGATTCCATATGAGGGCGCTCACAGTGCAGAATGAATGGAGGTATATGGAGCTATACCCCTTTTCTTAGGATATCATTTTTTGTCTAGTAATTTGAATGTTGCATTCGAAAGGGGAGGCTAAGAAAATACACACTGCTGGGTGTTAGATTTTTTAAAAGTGTATTTTTTGTTCTAAAAAGCCTTTTAAAATGTCAATGACGTCATACACATATACGGCCAGAGATACTGCTTTACGGCAAGCTCTGAGTCACTTCCTTTTTTCTCTGGAGGCATCGACAACACAGCTGACAGGTTAGACTCTCCCTGTTAATACACAGCTGACAGGTTAGACTCTCCCTGTTAATACTACACAGCTGACAGGTTAGACTCTCCCTGTTAATACTACACAGCTGACAGGTTAGACTCTCCCTGTTAATACTACACAGCTGACAGGTTAGGCTCTCCCTGCTAATACTACACAGCTGACAGGTTAGACTCTCCCTGTTAATACTACACAGCTGACAGGTTAGACTCTCCCTGTTAATACTACACAGCTGACAGGTTAGACTCTCCCTGTTAATACTACACAGCTGACAGGTTAGACTCTCCCTGTTAATACTACACAGCTGACAGGTTAGACTCTCCCTGTTAATACTACACAGCTGACAGGTTAGGCTCTCCCTGTCAATACACGTGCTAGAAAGAGGTTTGCTAATGTTTTAAAGACCACGCCAAAATATTCACTCTGACATTCTGGTTCTGCTTCGGATGCTGTCAAGCGGGATCTCTGGTCGTAATCAGTCCTTCACTGACCAATCAGCATTCATTAGCAAAATGCTAGCGTGTTATGGGCAAAAACGACTCAACCTGTAAGAAATCAAAAGAACATAAGTACTCGTTCATTCAACTTTTTTAACCTATAATCCATGATGAACTTGCAAAAACTACAATCAAATCTGAGATTTCTCAATGACAATCAGGCGAAAGAGACACATTTAGCCCTCCATAGAGTCCCATTCATTTTGCCCTCGCCTGCGATCACCCCCAGTGGAACTCTGGTGGAACTGCAACCAAATTCTGTACAATGGGGCTGAATAGGGAGTGAACAGACTCACCGTAGACGGGCTCTGGTCGTAGTCAGAGTTTAGAAATTAGTGAGGTACAGAGTTCTTTCTTTTAATGGCGCTTATTTACTGTAGCAACATTCATTCCAAAATGACACCTACAAACACAACCCACCCTATACTAGGGATCCACCGATACAGTTTTTTTCAGGGCCGATACTGGTTTTTAGTAGTTAACGAAGCCGATAACCGATATTTGGAACCGATATGCATTTACAGTGAAAATGAAAATCTTGAAGTCAAAATGAAGATTTTGGAATGTTACAAACTCCAACACAAAACTTTGTTTAAATGCTTTAAGCAATTATTTAATAAATGAGAAACTTTCACCATAATCCCCAGTAACAGAGAGTCAGATAGTGTTGTGGGAGGGACATGAAGTCAGACTCAGTGGTGAGATAAACTGAAGCAGAGGGACAGACACAGAGCTGTAGCAGAGCCAAAGTACAACACTTTTTAATTCATTCACGTTATCAGTTATCAGGAAAATAAAACGTGATACAGATCATCTGCTAACTGACAAAAAAAAACAGACCGATAATCAGCCAGGGCCAATAATCAGGCGTTTAAAGCAAGACTTCTCGGTGTGTGTGTGGGTGTGTGTGTGTGTGTGTGTGTGTGTGTGTGTGTGTGTGTGTGTGTGTGTGTGTGTGATGTTTGGCTCACTACATTTACTTGTATTGTGTCTTGTATTCAGTTTAGACTAGAAAAGTTCAACAAGTGAGTGCTCAGTTGTACTGTGGCATATTCTACAGATAGGCTATAGACATTAAAACTATAGTGAAAGGTGACAGTTATGTAATGCGGCTGGTATGATGTCAATATGACTATCAACAGATCCTTGTCACTGTCTGCTTCTGTTGAGAACTGCGCGCCTCACACAGAGAAAGTACTGGTTTCACGTTATTCAGATGCAAAGAGACAGTGGTTTTTTTTTTTGGGAAATAATTACGAGGTCCGAACCTCAGTGACCTCATAGCTGGCTATGGCCGTATATTTGTTTCATTTTGCAGAAAGGCCAGGTGGATGTAATATTCGCTAAGTAATTTCATTCCTGTGAATCCTGGTATTTGTGTTGGATCAAGTTTGACAAAATCCTTTTTTTTCCACGAACATGAACGTGCACTTAATGTTCCAGAGGAATAACCCTGGGGAATAGCTGAATATCTGAAGTAGGACAGTGATCATATTTGGAATCAAGTCTTTCTCTCTGTGTTATTTGACATTGTGGCTAAAACTCAAAAACGAATCAAAGCTCCTGTCCCAGATTCCTGTAGATTGTTTTTGAAGCTGTATTTTGAAGGTTTATTAGAGTCAGCGTGATCCAGTTCAAATCTCCCTCTCTGCTAGCATGACCTCCACTACCTAGAATATCCTCCCATATTCTCTCTCTCCATTCTCTCTCTCCACCTGTCACTGTGCAGGCAATCTTACCTCCTCCTTCTCTCCTCCAGGTCGTCCACGAGGCTTTAAGCTGCGTCTTCCCCTGCTGCGCTCCATGTCCAACAGTAAAGTGTCTCTGAACGACACAGAGGCAGGTCACATCCCCACTGCCACACCCCTGCCGCTGCACCCAGACCACCACAGTCATGAGTCTGTAGGCATGGGGGAGTTCCTGCCTCTTCCCCCTTTAGCGCTAAACCACCAGGAGCAAATCAGTGGAAGCAGGTAGGCCCTGTGAATTATTATAAGGGTTAGTTGTATGTTTGGGAGCTAGAGATGGGTTAGCAGAGGCTTATTTAAAATACTGAATTTGTGGAACATGTATTGCAGTCTTGATTAGTCTTATAAAGGGTCTATGCTTTTGAGAATAGTGTTATATTTGTCGTGGAATGCTTTCCTTTCTGCCATCCTCAAGTCTTAGGTGTGAAATCTATTTTTTATTTTTTTATTTTTTATTTTTTTTAATACACTTTCAGCTTAGCTAGATTTGACACTTTTCTCAACCAGGCTCATTAACTTTTAACTTCCAAATTTGACTTTTGCCGGGAATATTGTGCAAATTAAATCCTACGAAATGAGAATACACCACACTATCTCGTAATGCCTTCATTGTAAGTGTAATTGCATAATTGTGTGGACTGTTCTCACTTTATTGTGTCTCATTTTCATCTCTTTTTCTTTTTTTAAGCTCCTTGTAGCAAATGACTCTTGCATGCTTCCAGCAAGGAAATCCTCTTGTCCCTTTTCCTCCTACAGTGAGGTAAAAGGTTACTGCTGGCTAAAAACAGCAGCATTCTTTTTTTAATATGGGCAGACGCTTGCCATCACATGGCTTTAACCCAAAATATCCAGTTGAATGACATCTGTAACACCCTGTTACGTAATACCCATTATTTTCTGTTTCCTAGGTCAGCTCTACAGAGTTGGCCAGAAGACCACCAGGAGGACCAGCACACCTTTCTGGGCCCTGACCCTCCTGTACACACTGCTTCTCCTCCTCCACCTCCCCGCAGAGCCCACCTTGTGGGTCCCCTCACCCAGTCGTCCCCCTGTGTAGCGCCTCACCACCGCTTCAGCCTCAACCCGGACGCCTCAGGCTCCAACTGCTCACTGTCTCGCAGCCGCTCGCGGGAGAGCTTCCACAGCATGCGTCGCGCCTCCTCCGTAGACGAGATCGAGGCCATGAGGCCCGAATGGGAGCGAAAGAACCGCAGAGCGAGTATCCGACCGGGGAGCAGCAGCACTGGTGAGGAAGAGGAGGTGGAAAAACAGACACACTATTATTATTATTAATTATTATTCCCTTTGATTTTAACTAGGGCTGAACGATTTGGGGAAAAAATCAAATAGAGATTTTTCTGCCAGATATTGTGAATACGATTAGCGGTTATTATTATTTTTTTTTTTTTTTTAGTTTAGCTTCAATATTCACTGTGTAACAGATAAACCATGTCATGGAGCATTATAACATGAGACACCATCAAACATGCTCTATATTCTTATGCAAGGATGAGAACATAGATATGAATTGCCAGCAATGAGTGATTTTCTTTTAATAAGCATGGAACATTGAACAGTAAAACACAGAACATTTATCACAAAAGCTAAAGTTATAATAATAAAAAAAAATTCTAATAAAAAAATATCAGTACTTTATGTAAAGTGTAATGTCTGATCTGCCTCATTTCAACAGCAGCATCTACATATTACTGCTTCTACCATCATGTTCAATAAAGTTATACAAAATAAATGAAAAATCCACTGAAGATAGGACATTTCTGTTAACACTCAGCGATATGTAACATTATTCCTGCATTTATCTAAGGAAAAACAGTAAATATAATAATAAAAAGAGGAATAAAAAATGTTCAACCCAATATTACACCAAACATTCAAGTAAATATTGCACATTTGATTAATCGCGGTCGTCACGGTTAGCTAATCGCATTCTTTCAAATCGTTATTGCGATTGGACAGCGATTAATGGTTCAGCCCTAATCTTAACATTACTGTCTGTGTGTTTGCAGGTGCTGTGAACAGTAAGTCCAACATATTGAACTCCACGTCGGACTCTGACCTGATGCGGTACCGCACCATTTCCAAGATCCCTCAGATCACCCTCAACTTTGTGGATTTCAAAGCCGACCCACTCATCGCCCTGCCCACAGGGGACATGGACATCATAGCTCCCTGCAAACTCATCGACCGGACGCACCATGTCACAGAGAAAGTCACCCAGGTAGGACACAGTTCATGTACAGTATAGAGTGTGTGATGTACAACGCAGGGAGAGAGCTTGTGCTTGTGTTATCTGTGAGGGTTTTGGCCCGTCTGAACCAATTTGGGCGGCTGGTTTGTTTTTTGCTTCAGTGCTTTTTTCTGTTCCTCTGGGCAGTTTAGCCCATACTGAACACGGAGGTTCAGCCGTGGAAAGGTGTGTGCTCATGTACTACGCTTCTACATGCAGAGAATATATCCATGTGTGTAGGTGCTCTCGGACAGATCTGTAAGTTCTCGTAATTGAATTAACGCTTGCTGCTCGCTATTATCTGACAAGTGTTCCTGGGGAGATAATGCTTGTTGCACCGGCTCGAGTGAATGAGCTGTGATGAGATGATGATGGAGGGTGGTGTGAAGGCATTCCAATTACTGGTAATTGACTTTGGGAACAACAGAGAAAGGATGTATGGGACAAGTGAAGCAGCACTTTCATTTCCTCAGTCTCTCACAAGCCTGTGTTCTCTCCCATTTCCCTTTTACAGTCAGAATTACAGTCACTTCCCTTCTTCTCTCACAGGCTGCAAACCCATCACCTCTACTACTCCACTACTCCACTACTTTTAAAAAGCTTCCTACCTCTCTCTGTAGATGTTCTGTCTGAAGTTCTGTCCTACATAGTCAACACTATGGATGCCACGGTGAGGACATTAATCCACCAGTTAATAAACCTTTGACAACACCGGTGTTACCGATTACACCGTAAACGCACCACAGCTGTGTGTAGCCTCTCTGACTCTCTGGTGGAGTGCGGCGAGCGCGGTTCATTTTGGCAGCCGCTGGGTTGAGACACACAGGAGGCGGGAGCACCACAAAGCGCTGCCCGCTTCCCTTCAGGCGCCCATGTTAAAGGTGCTGTAGGTAGGATTGTGAAGATCCAGGACTTAGCCAAAGAATTTGAACATTGACAACTTCTCAGTCCCTCCCCCCTTTCTTCTAAAGCCCAAACGGTCTCCTAAGCCCTTCCCCCCACAAGGGAGAATGAATGCGTGTGCATGAGCAGTGATTCACACACAGTTAGACACCCCCCTCCCTGGCCCTGATTGGTGCATCTGAACAGGGAGCGGTGGATTTTTCACACTACAGGCTGTAGGTGGTGCCAGAGGAGCCGGATTTATTTATTTTAAATGACCTGCTTCATGTAGTTCTACTGGAACATAGGGTCAGTTTCAGCAGATATGACAGAAAGGTAGTTTTATAAGGCTTACCTACTGCACCTTTAACTATAGATTGTGTAGATCTATGTGTTTCACGATCTATTTTCTGGTCTCTTTTCTCTGCAAGCAAAACCTTGCAAGAAAATACACTGACAATCTATTGTAAACGATAGAAATATATATCATATATGACAAAGTAATTCAGTTGAGGAGACAGAAGAGGCGACCAAATGGGACTTCTGGAGAGAAGGAAAGTGTGCTTTGACTTCACCATTTACCAAGGTGCTTGTTCTTTTTGGATGTTTGATGTTGTCAGCGGTGGTGGAATGTAACTAAGTACATTTACTCAAGTTTACTGTACTTAAGTCCAAATGTTGAGGTACTTCTACTTTACTTGAGTCTTTTCTTTTCATGCCACTTTCTACTTCTACTCCGCTACATTTCAGAGAGAAATATTGTACTTTTTACTCCACTACATTCATCTGACAGCTTTAGTTACTAGTTACTTTACACATTAAGATTCCTGCACACAAAACACATGTAGTTTATAACATCTGATGTTTTATTCTAAAGTAAACTAGCCAACAATATAACGGCCTTCAAGTCCAGCTGAAATGATTAGACCATTAAACACACAACCGGTTGATCCTTTACACTTTCTACAATGGGAGGAGAGTTCTGCACTGAGTACTTTTACTTTTACTACTTTAAGGACATAATGCTGATGAAACACATATTTGCAATGCAGGACTTCTACTTGTAACGGAGTATTTTTACAGTGTGGTATTAGTTCTTTTAAGTAAAGGATCTGAATACTTCTTCCACCGCTGGTTGTCAGAAGAGAGCTTTTGAGGGCAAAGGTCACACAAATAAGGTGGTTTAAAGGCAAAGTGTTCTTGTCCACTTGCACAGAAAGTTCAATTAGTATTTCTTTTTAGATGAAGACATCTTCCAGAGGAGCAGGTTAATCACAGAGCATTTCTCGGCCTCGTTTCAGAACGTGCTGAGAGTCTTTGAACAGTTGAATAGGTTTATGTAGCCTTATAAGCAGATCAAAATGTGGCTCTTGTTTTCTTAAATCTAGTGTTAGAGGTGAATGACACCCTGGTTCACTTCTACAGTTCCAGAGATACTTACTTTACACTTCCTGTATGTCTGTCAGTGCATGTGCATTCAGCAGTTACGTGCGTCTCAGATTGATGGCTGGTGTGGCATCTCATCACTCAGCATCCTGTAGATTAATCAGTTTGTTATTAAAGCCCATAACTCCTGTCAGATTCATATGACCGTGATGAACAGCAGGGGAAACAATTATAGCGAGAAATGTGCCATAAACTTCAAACTTAGCTGTCTGACAAAGATGACATCTCATGTCCCTAAAACAACGACTTATGGGTGGGCTATAACAGCCCATCGTGAATCACAGGGTGTTCTTTTTATGTCGTATTTCGAAATGTATGATGATTGGCTTTTGTGAAAGGTCTCTCTTTTGTCAGAAAGGGTTTTGAGATTGTCACAAGTTTTTGATTTTTCAATGCCTCTGTTCTTTCAATTATCATCAGTTTGTCTGATTTATATTTGAAATTACAGTAAAAGGGAGAATATTCCTCCTTTTTAACATCATCTCCCCCCATTCATGCTAGAGTAAAATCACTTTAAACTGAAGATATGAAACCTTGATCTGTTTTGTCAGTTTCCATATTAAATGGTGCTTTTTGTGCGTGATGGTGCTTTGATGGCACTGTGTGCTACAGTAGTGTCAGATGGTTCACATTAAACCAAAAAAATACACACTATGTATGCATGTTGCAGAATACAGACAGAATGTTGACACCTCCTTAAACATTTTATTCTCTTATACATATATGTTTGTGTTTTAAACACAACAGAAAATAACTACTGCACAACAACTAGGTTGGACAACTAAATGACTCCAAATGATCTTATTTTGATAAATTAAATGATGGCCTATAATGATGTAATTTTATTGCAGATAAAGAGGTGTCTCTTGCTAGAGTGTTTCAAACGCTCTCAAAGGTTATTTTCTTTTTATTCAAACTTCAACATGAGGCCAGTAAAGTAATCCCATATTTTAAGCTTATCTGTTTCTCACATTTGGAAGCCCATGTTGGGAGTGAGATGAGCAGAAAAGATTACGTTAATTCTCTGCTGGGACTGTACTTACTAAAGAGGAATATGGACAATCTATTCTTTCATATACTGTGAGTGAGACATCATCCTCTCTTTTCTCTCCGAGTAGGAATGGGATCATCAGCAGAGAATAATCCAAAGTTGATGATGCAACACAACATAAACCTCATGCTGCACAGTATGTGATGGGCAGCTGGCAAGGTCAAAACATTACCCTGTGAATGTGAGTGTGTACTGTATATGCATGTATGTGTACATTAGTAGTGCAGATGGAGGAAACAGCACCAGCTGTGTCTCCAAATGCTATGGACTGCTATTTATAGACAGTTAAGGGAAGAATGCAAAACACAAAATGAGCTGCATTTTCACTGTATATATCTGACATTCATTTAACATGAAGACTCTCTTTTGTAACACTGTGTTGGGGATTTTGTTTTGTTTCTTAGTAGAAAACTCACATCATGTAATTGGGGGGGGAAAGATGTTGAATTCATGAACCCATAATAACATCACAACAGCAGGGTGTTGTTTTGATGATAATCCCATAAGTCCTCTAAAGCATTGCTTCCACCTGCCCTCTCACCTTCTTTTGGAGTCCGAGTCCTGCCGGTTTTCAGCCACCTACAGACAGCTTATTTCAGTGATCGCTGCCTTTTCAACTACAAAGGGAGAAATAACCAGTTAGAGGGTAACTACTGTTTTTTTTTTCAACTTGGACCCTATTTTCCTATGTTTTTGTATGTAAGTGACTGAAAGGAACAACACTCTTTGAAATTGGTCCAGTATTAAGCGTGAACGCTGTAACCGGAAGCCACAGACCAGGCTGCAACGTAACCCTATAGGGCAAATGTTCAGTGTCAGTTTGGTCCACGAAAAGTTCTGTTTTTGCCACAGCAGACTCAGATTATTATTCTACAGAGATAGACCTTTATAAAACCTCTTAAAGACCTTTCTGTTTAACCAGAAACAGCTCTGAGGTTGCTAGCGCTAAACCCACCAGACTCCATTTAAAAAAGCAATACTTTTAGCGTGTATAGAGCCAACATATTTTCACATGTAAATCAGTAAACTATGTGTTTATTTCAACCAAAACTAGAGTTGTGATGGTTGGAAAAGTGGAAAGACGACCCAAAATGGCTTTTAATAGTTTTATTTTGTTTCTGTCGACTTTGAATGAAGTGTATTTCACATGGAGTCTGGTGGGTTTAGCGAACGCAATTTTGCAGATGTTTTTATGTTTAAAAAAAAGGATCTTACTCTTTAACAGAAAGGTCGACCTCCTTAGAAATCCTTTCCATAATGTTGTCAGACAGTTAGAATATTAATCTGAGTCTGTCAGTGGCAAAACGAGCACTTTTGTGAATGTAAATACAAGCTGGATAATTGTCCTATTAACTTACATTGTAGCTTGTTTCGCTGACTGCCGACTGCAGCGTTCTCTCTTAATACTGGACCAATGTCAAAGATTGTTGTTCCTATCAGTCGCTTAGACATAAAAACAAATATGGTCCAGGTTGAAAAAATGGTAGATACCCTTTAAATCTACAACTGAGCTGTGTGGTTCAACTGAAAACCTTTTTTTACTATTTTGATCTGTGTGGTGAATGCCAGAGAACAGCTGTTTGGTGGATATAATGGCATTGTGAGAGCACCTGCATTACCAGCTCAGGCCTGAAGATGACAGCACCACACCAGGTAGTGTGATGACAGGCCTCTGCAATCCCTCAGAGGAGCAGAGAAGAAGTTGAAAGGAAAAAACAAGCTACATAATTGAAGTGTTCCATAAAACATCTGACACCCTGAACGAGAACTCATGCAGATTTCCTCTCTCATTTGGACTGGCTTCCTGCGCTGTCTCATTTTTCCTGCTCTGTACATGTGGATCTTTGCCTCTTGCGCTTCTTTAATGACCAAGCTGCTTGCACTCACACTGGCTCATGGCTGGAATGTAAATACACCAGCTGCCTTCTCATGTACAGTAGTTATCTATTCATAGTAAGTATTACTGTAGCACTAGGGGTGGGCGGAAAAATCGACACAGCATATTATCGCGTTGATCTTTTATTATATAAATTGCACATGAGAATTTAAATGTTGGTACTAAAATAACAACATTTTAAATTTAAAGTTTATCTTTCTAGAAAAATCATGTTCACAAAAGTTTTCCTTTGAGGACATCATTTTAAGTTAACACACTCAGTCAGTAGGGAGTTGGGTTGGGAATCGGAGGATTGCTGGTTCAAGTCACCTCCTGGGCACTGCCAAGGTGCTCTTGAGCCACTGCTCGGGTTGCCTTTCCATGGGCAGCCCCCTCACTCTGACATCTCTCCGTTAGTACATGTATAGGTACTGAGCATGTATGTAATTCAGGCCTGTGTGTAATGTGTATAACAACAGAGTGAAAACATTGTAATATCCCCTTGTGGGATTAATAAAGAATACATTATTATTATTACTATTATAAATGTATAATATATTGTGATAATATCATATTGTGGGGCATCTGCTGATTCCCGCCCCTAATTAGCACTATCTGCTCATCAGTCATTTAAAAAATGGATTAAAGCCTTTTGTCTTACGGACTCTATATGAGCTTTAACTGTGTATAGCAGAGATCTCCAACAGGGGGTCCTCAGAATCACTGCAGGTGAGCCGCCAAATTATTGTTAATTTTTGAAAGATTTTTCAAAAATTTAAATGAATTCATGAATTCCACATATTATTAGCAAATACAAATCCCCACTGCTTACTGACCTGACTGCATTTGATTTCTGAAGGAACTGAGTACTGGACTGCTAGATATTAAGTTAAGTACATACTTTATTTGGGTTTTTGCTGCTTCTTGTACTTTTCTACTTTCTACTGCTGATGTGTGTTCTTTGCTGGATTGGTTGTGTTGTTAGGTATAATTTAGTGGTTTTTCTTAAAGTGAAACTAGTTAATGTAAAGTGTGAATTTGGGGAGTGGAGGTTAACGACTCTCAGGTGCTTTTGACTGATTAGCCAGGGTGTGGCCTCCCCACCTGATTCTTAACATTAAAAATGATGTATAAGTCACACCAATAATTATTATTTTAATAGCTTAGTATTATTTGCAAAAAGGTGAGCAGGGGTCCCTGCTCCATCTCTCTTTTAGTTTAGGGGTCCTTGGTTTAAAAAATGTTGAAGACGGTGTATAGGCTTGAGCACAGGTGACTTGAAACTGACACATTAGACAGTCTAATAAGGGTGGATGGATGGGTAGGAGTGGCTGAGAGGATGTCAAGAAATAGGACGGACTTACTCAGTGTTTGGAGAGGCATGAAGAGCTGAGCAAACCACCCAACCGTGTAGAGAAAAACTGGCATCATGCCTCACTGCACACCTGGATGCCCACATACACACTTTTAGTGACACTCATAGCTTCTATGACTGTGGTCACGTTCGTAGATCACTTGATGATCTACAAACTAAGATATACATTCCACACACTCACCCATCACAGCCCTCACAGTATTACTGACACACACCCAGCCCCACACACAGCATTCTTACAGACATGTGAACATGTACTATAAGCACCCACACATACTCACTTACATTGCCCTGACACTCTCTTACACTCAGGCATACACACACACACACACACACACACACACACACACACACACACACACACACACACACACACACACACACACACACACACACACACACACACACACACACACACACACACACACTGCCTCGCAACTCAAGCAGCATGTCACATCCAACTCCACAGTGGGATACAATGGAGCAATGGATGGCACAAACCGCGCCCAGCAGCAAAATGGTAGGAACCGTCTCCATCTCCTTAAAATCAGAGAACTGTTGCAGCTAGTGCTGAAGTTTCAGTTTTGGTGCATGTGTTGGTGAATAGTGTTTATAGTGTTAGGAGGGCCTGTGCATTGAGTGCTGTGTGTGAGATGCAGGTGTTTTTTTTTTTTTGTTTTTTTTTTTTTTAGTTTACAGTGTAGACAGCTGAGAAGGTGGAAAATAGTGTTGTTTGTATTTTATAGCATAGCATGGAACAGCTGATATACAATATAAATTATAAGTAATTCAAATTCTTAAAGTAATTGTCAGTATGAAAATGCATATCCAGACGGTCTGATGAGTATTTGTTTGGTATTTTGACATCTGCTGGTCAAAAAGTACTCACAAGGTATTGGATGCTTCCTGAAGCCCCCACAACACAGGAATGGATAGATATAGTAAATGACATCTGTTACCTTCTCTCTTTGTCTTCAAAAAAATGTTTTCATTAACCTTTGGACTAAGTGGGTCAAATATGTAAAGCCCTTACAGCCAGAATTCATTGAGGTATTAAATAAATGTGTAATGTTTTAATTTTGAAAGGACCCTGAAAAACTTCCCTTAGTTTGTTTCTGTCAATATTAGTTTTAATAATATTTTATAATAAAGTTTCTTTAAAGTCCTCCCCGGTCTTACCAACCTATGTTTTATTTAAACACTGTGCACTGTACACCTTACCTCTTCCAAACAGTATTAAGTAAATGGACAGCAGATATATTATGTATTATTTATTCATACATACATATATATGCTAATGTGATCATTTATATTCACATATATATATAATACATGTTGCCAGTATTATTGGCATTTTCATTCTTACAACTACTAAGAATTTGAATTACTTATTATTTATTCCTGACATATCGGTTATCAGCTGTTTTTGGATTCTTTTAGTTTCATGCTCAGTTGTTTCTTAAATGATGAAAGTAAGAAGTCAAACTGTCAAGTCGTGGTATAGCTTTTAGGAACTCTGCTGGTCCAATTTGTCTTTATGTTCTGTGTGACGACGCCGAAGGGTCCACTTCCAAATTAGAAACACAACATGAGCTCTAGTGAACTTCGTGGTACTTTGACAAGATTCAGTCCCAATTAAGCAGCATATAAAAAGTCCAAAATGTTGGTAGTGTTTTGCTGACAAAGACAGTTTGGACCAAAAAAGATGACGGTCTCATTAATTTAATGCTGGTCACCCTGGTGGGGAAATTGTGACTAGGGGTGGTAGTCTAAATTAGGATTATTTATTTGGTTAGTTTTTCTGTTTATTCCTCTACTCCCCCTGCTGAGGCACAGGAAGTTAAACTCCAGTATATTACATCAAGACAAACACCCACATAAATAATAAAAAATGAGTTATTATTTTAGAATAATGGTTTAAAATCTATTCTATCTGACATTCTGTGTCCCCATGTGAAAACGCTGCTACTTTGTGACTTCTGAGCTGTGTGCATAGGGTATTCATACAGAGTACTGTAATAAGCCACTTATCAAAGAACACTTATGCCATCAAAGACTTACATAAAATGGAATGCAGGTTGTGTATATTTCTTTAATGAGCAGGCTTCACAGAAGATGAGAGGAGATATCCATGGCAAAGGCAGGAGGACTGGGTCACATCTTCACTGTACTTTGAGTCACTGTGTGTGTGTGTGTGTTTGTGTGTGTGTGTGTGTGTGTGTGTGTGTGTGTGTGTGTGTGTGTGTGTGTGTGTGTGCGTGTGCGTGCGTGTGTGTTTTTATATATACGTCATATGTCTGAAAATATGCATTAACATGAATCCAACATATTATTAGTAAATATATTTTTTTAATGTACACAACATTGATGATAGGCTCACTGCCCTATAGGTAATTTAGCCATTCACAGATACAGTTATACTTAAGGATTTACTGTGCCACATTTTAACATTATAAATATAAGAATATGCCTACAATGTTTATTTTAAAAGCTTAGTATTGTATGCACCATAAAAAGGTATGTGTAAAGGCTTCAGGCCGCCTTAAACGTTTTTGTAGGTCCGGTTTAATATGCAACTAAATTTGATACAATATATAGTTAGGGGTCCCTGCTCCATCACTTTTTCAGCTAAGAGGTCCTTGGCCTAAAAGACGTTGAAGACCCCTGCACTAGAACACTATGTGCCTTTCCTGTGTAGTTGTCCATCTTTCACATTTCTCTACCGTACAGTGAAGTTGCTACCGGAGCGGATACAGTATGGGTTCAAAAAAAATATCATAGTAAGTGCAACACTGCATATTTTATGTGGTTGACAGGTTGTTTTTGACAAGCAGACATGGAAATTGTTTGCTATTTGTTATATTTATTTTATATCATACATTTCTTAATATATACAGGTATCTTATTAGAACTGACACTGCAAGTCTATACACAAATATCTACCCACCACTGCTGACTCTGGACACATCAGCATACTCATTCTCCTCGACGAGGGAAATACGTATAGGCTATTTGTCGGCTTGTTGAGCCGTGTGTTGCCAATGCCACACATCGGTTTGAATTATGTTTTTATATTTTTTATTTTCTCTCACGATCGCTTCCACTGCCAGGGTTGCAAATGATAATATAAAAGGCTAAAGCAACGACAGTTTATGGAAAGCAAAATTGTAATTATGGTCAGATCTTGTGCCTGACTGATGGGGAAGTGATATTGATAAGCGTTGTGATTTACGCATAACAGCGTCAGCTTTTCTTCAATAAACCTCAAGTTTTTCTCAGTCTCCCCCCTCTGACACAGCGCTCTTTCTTTTCCTCATTCATTCATTCAGTCTGTATCAGGCACATTTTAGCGCAGTTTATCTGCATGAATGAAAAAACAGGGTTGGTTTATTAACTATGTTAGACAGGCAATAAAACATTTTTTCTCAAAACATGGTATTTCCTTTTGTCAACGATCCCGTTGATGAAGAAGCTGTATTACTTGGCAGGGAGTTAAACATAAGTTGGGAGATGATATTGAGGCCCCGACTATAGATGCATTTTCATTTCCAGATAATAGCCTACCTATTTGAGTGGTATCGTTTTTCTTCCCAGTCTATCAGTTGCCTACATAACCTTATCTGTCCTCATATCATTAACGTCGCCCATCGTGGACATACTCTACATCCCAGCAGATTCTTTGTGTCGCATTATATTTTTTTTGCCAATGGCAGTTTTCAGCCGTCAGAAGAGTGTGACTCGCTCTGGAACGTTTTTTAAACGTTTTTGTAGTGTTCCCTGGACACAAACCAGTAAGAGTCATTAAAAAGGAGTTCCACAGGATTGCAGGTGAATGATGTAAGCCCTTGAAATAAAAGATTATGAATTATAATTCTGTTAATGATGGTGCTGCAGCCTCAGAATGGGATTAGTAGGCCTAGGACTTTTTCGTCCGCAGGATTGCACCTAAATTAAATAGATTAAAGGTTCAATACCATTTCACCAGTAATATTATACTTATGATTAAATATGATATTAATACACTCTATTGGAACTTACGCATTGACTCGAGCAGCAATTTTCTCCCATGCAAATTCTCTCTCTTTTGCAGCAGCCGCTGTGTTGCTTTTTTAACGAAATACATATTCAAACTCGCTGTATGTGCGCATGAGTATTTCCACCGACCAGATGTTTGTGGTTGTTGCCATGGTGAATCGTAGTATCATGGCTCCATTCATGCTGCCTTTTTATTGTGGTGGTGCACATGCTTAACTCTGGTTCATGACATTATCTCTGTCCATTATGTCTCTATTTATGTCTCTATAATCTAATTTCTTTCCCATGTGCACTGCCTCTAATGAGCCTCTATACATTTTTGTAATTGGGTACATAGGCGCTGCTGAAAGTGATGGCTACTGAAAGTTTGTGGTAACCCATTTAGTTGAGTTCAGATCCGTTAGTGAGTGGAAGGGATGTGCTATAAACCAGAGTAATCTTGCAGTAAAACCTTAATCATGCATTGGGGAAATCTGCAGCAAATTTAAAACCATGTTTCGTTAGAAGATTAAAAGTATAACAGAGACTTTGATCAGAGTTTGTTTTCCCTGCATGCCACTGCTTCCATCATGTTTGTTAGTGTACAGTGTAGCAAAGCTGCTCAGGCTGCAGCCCCTGTTATTCCATTAATTGAATTCCCTACTAGTCAAAGTCTGATGATACATATTTGCATAGGGTGATGAGTATGCATGAGCTCTCTAAATAGTGTATGTCGTGAATGATTCAGAAGCAGGTATTTTTAGCAGTGCCACATGTTTTTTGCTGAGAAAGTGCCAGGGGAGGCTGGGCTCTAAAGTGTCACTGTGGTTGTTTAGGTGAGAGATGCACCTCTGGCAGCAGCAGGGCTGTGGGACTTTGAATAGGACAGAAATGAGTAGAAATGAGGGCTTTTATCATCTCCAACAGGAACAGCGCTTCTCAGTCTACCTGGAGGAATGGATGTTCTTTACTGGATGGTTTCAATGACATCTTTGTTAATTGTTTGATTTCTTACTCTTTTTTGTGTCACTGTTTCCAATTTGAATAACACAGTAGTATTTTAGCAATTTATTTTGTTTCTAACATGTTATCCATCTCTATAACAGACCATTTTTTAATAATACAAATATACTACTCCAATTTATGTCCTACTCTATCAAGCTATTAAGAAAAAAAGAGAGAAAAAACACAAGCACCATTAACATCAGTAAGATTTACATTTTCCTTCCTCACTTATGCACTTTTCAAAAATATATCTTTATATGAAATTCAAATTATTGGATGTGTCTGTACAGCAGACTTGAGTCCAAAGTGCTTCAAAGCTAGTTTCAAAGTAAAAAAGAGAGCATACTATAATTGGTACTTTATACCTCTATACTTGTTTTATATATACTAGTACAGTGCCTGCTTGTAGAATTCTTCAAAACCAAATTGTACCCAAAATTACTTACAGAAGGACCCCAAACCACTACTGACTTACAGTGTAGGCTACATCTACATCAGAGGAAGACGTTGTACTACTGTATTTACCTGACAGAGAACGCTGCAGATTCAGAATGTAATCACAAAATATCACAATGGAAATGTGGAGTAATCAGACATTAGCATCATGGACTCATGGCAGTGTGCTACCCACCGGCCTGTTATGAGAACTAATCAGCACCTATCTGGGTTCATCAACCACCAGAGAGAGAGAGAGAGAGAGAGAGAGAGAGAGAGAGAGAGAGACAGAGAGAGAGAGAGAGAGAGAGAGAGAGAGAGAGAGAGAGACAGAGAGAGAGAGAGAGACAGAGAGAGAGAGAGAGAGAGAGAGAGAGAGAGAGAGAGAGAGAGAGAGAGAGAGAGAGAGAGAGAGATCGTCATGTTGATATCACCACAGTCAGCGTTTATAATGACAGTTGTCTCGTCTCGTATGAAAACAAATTTAACACTTGTGGCTTGACGGTTAATGTTGAAGTATGGATTTAATTGCGGGGGTAATTTGGTGACGGTAATGTTATTAGTGTTATAAGTTAGCAGTAGACTAGAATTAACCCGACCCAGGGTGAGTCTGATGAAAACTGCTGTCCTTGCCCGGTCAGCTCCGAGACAGTCTCACATAGCCAGACCTATCTGCACAGCGCTGCAGAGGAAACTCCCAGATAAAGTTATGTTCTGGCTGTGGTTAGAAGTGGTGAATGTACAGCTCACAGCAACTTAATACGATATAGTGTCTGGCTTTTGTTTGATATTTAGTGTCGGCAAAATGGCTTTTTATTGAGTTTCCTCTCCGAAATCATAGAGACAGAAAAGCCAGCGTTACGTAGAGCCTTTCCGCCCCCCAACCTTATTCAACACAACAGTCGCAATGTTCCTTTCAGCTATCCGCTCATGCTCCAGGAAAGTGAAGAAAAGTTTGCTTGGTATATCCAGCAGTCATGTAACGTTGGAAGCAGGAAAAAGTGTACCGCAGTCAAAGCCGGTGACACACACGCACACACACACACGCATACGCACAAACATACACACACACACACACACACACACACATACCAAGACGTCTCGCTTTATTCGATAGATAGATAGATTATGCACTTGGCATGGGCCGGTTACCGGTTTCAAGGTATACCGCGGTTCGAAAAAGTCATGGTTTCAAAACCACTGAAATTTTCCGTCATACCGTTTTTTAAGAGTCGTCAAGGACAAAAAGTGACGTTTCCCTGCCAGTATGCAGTGTTAAAAAATAAAATACATTGTGTTCAACGGGGAAAACGTTGTTTTTTACCCAGACATTTCAAAATAATACATTTTAAAGCTGTAATTGCAATACCGCAATACCCTGAAACTGATATTTTTGCTGAAGGTTATCACACCGTCAGAATATCAAACCGGCCCATGCCTGTTATACTATTAATTTATCAAAGAGAAATGAATTATATGGGAAGAAGACAAAGGAAATATGATTTATTTAGGCTATTTGCAGTTTGAGCCTGCAGCTACCCTCCATAGCTTAGGTAACCATTTTCCTGTATGCAAGGCGTATCTTAAATAGTCTGGTTTTTGCATTCTAATTGCCCTATTCCCTCTCAATTAAGGGGATTTTTGTCACTGGGGAGGAGTTGTCAGAGTGACAATATGGTAATATTTTGGTGTGAAATGCACATGTGCTGGAGCGCCGGTGCTTGGCTCTGTCAGTTAAATGGGCTGGAATAGAGTACAGTCTGGGAGCATGTGACGCACTCAACCTGCAGGACTGTAATTTAGCTGCCCGCTTAGTGGCTCTGCCTCAATACCTCAAATTGATTGAGTGCTTCCTCCATATGAGTGCAATGACCCACAAAGAAGGAAAGCATGTTGTCAGTGTCTTGAAGCAATGTGTATCTACTAAAAGACTGACTGTCTTCAGCCTTATTCAAATGACAAATAATTTGTACATGGTGTGTTAGGTAATTACATAGATCACAGATGTACACAGTGATAATGATCCTATGCAGATCAGCCTTGTTTTCCACAAGCATCCAAAGACACATTTTGTCACCTATGGGATGCTGTAAGCTCTATGTTTTTCTTTGCTGGCTCAGTCTTTCATACCAAATGCACAAGTGCACATAATTTGCATGAGTTAGAGCGTAGGATGAAGTGTATTGTATTACTCATCCTACAAAGCAGCTAGGATACAGCTGACTATTATGGAATGAAAACAATCACACAATACAATTTCTAACCTGGCATTTCAATATTTTCTGCCAAGCTTTGGATTTTCGAGCCCAAAAAAGCAATTTAAAAACCTGTGACGTCACCACAATGTAAAGTCTATGGGCCAAGCGTGAACTCTCGGGCGGGGCCAGCGGGAAAAACACTACTGAGCATATTCAGTGGGTATTGCCAAATCTCTACCAGTGGCAACATTTCTTTTCCTAGGATGGCGAAGGCATGACCTGCCCTACTGCGGTTTTGATTGGCTTACCCTGGTATTTTTACCCTAACCCATCTCACTTCTCATACCTGAACCTAACCAATCCAACCAACGAAGGTAGCAAGTACTAGCCAGTTAAAGGCAGAGTAGGACGGGCCATGCCTTCACAATCCTAGGAAAATTTATATAAATGTGCCTACGGTGGACACATTTCTACCGCTGCACAATATATAGGCTATTCAATTCAATTCAATTTTATTTATAGTATCAAATCATAACAAGAGTTATCTCGAGACACTTTACAGATAGAGTAGGTCTAGACCAAACTCTATAAAGCCCCAGCAATTCCAATAGTTCCCCCAAGAGCAAGCATTAGCAGTGGCTATTGCGACAGTGGCGAGGAAAAACTCCCTTTTAGGAAGAAACCTCGGCAGACCCAGACTCTTGGTGGGCGGTGTCTGACGGTTGGGGTTATGACGGTACAGGATGTAGCGTGGCACAGCAGAGCATGGGTGGACGCAGCAGGACGTAGCAGGTCCATAGCCACAGCTGCACCCAAGACCCAGGTCTTGGTGTCGCCCTAATCCGAAGCGATGTTCTGGGCGAAGAAGAAACATAAGGACTCTGAGTTTACTCCCCAGAGCTAGGTTAGTAACAAGCACTTCTGAGACAGGATGTGCATAAAAGGAAACAAAAGAAAAGAGCGTGTCATAAGAAGGAACTTCCTCGGCAGTCTAGAATTATAACAGCATAACTAGGAGAGGCACTATATTATTGATTATACGATAGGTAAATCTGATGACTGTAAAGAGAAGCAGAGAAAAGCAGGGGTGCTGTGTCAGCAGCTATGCACCCTGCCCCGCCGGTCTAGGCGTTCACTGCAACTCCTCACTCCCTAACTATAAGCTTTATCAAAGAGGAGAGTTTGCACTTTAGTCTTAAATGTAGCGACGGTGTCTGCCCCCCGAACCCAGATTGGGAGCTGGTTCCACAGGAGAGGAGCCTGATAGCTGAAGGCTCTGCCTTCCATTCTACTTTTAGAGACTCTAGGAACCACAAGTAATTCTGCATTCTGGGAGCGTAGTGCTCTAGTGGGACAGTAAGGTACTAAGAGGTCCTCAAGATATGAAGGAGCTTGACCATTTAGAGCTTTATAGGTCAGAAGAAGGATTTTAAATTCAATCCTGGATTTTACAGGAAGCCAATGGAGAGAAGCTAATACAGGAGAAATGTGATCTCTTTTCTTAGTTCTTGTCAGAACACGTGCTGCAGCATTCTGGATCAGCTGGAGAGTCCTAAGGGACTTATTTGAGCATCCTGATAATAAGGAATTACAATAGTCCAGCCTGGAAGTAACGAATGCATGGACTAGTTTTTCAGCATCGTTTTGAGACAGGATGTTCCTAATTTTAGCAATGTTACGAAGGTGAAAAAAGGCTGTTCTAGAGGTTAGTTTTAGATGGGCGTTAAAGGATAGATCCTGATCAAAAATAACTCCTAGATTTCTGACAGTAGTACTGGAGGCCAGGGCAATGCCATCCAGAGTAATTATATCTTCGGCTAATGAGGTTCGTAGGTGTTTCGGGCCCAGCACAATAACTTCGGTTTTGTTTGAGCTTAACATCAGGAAATTGTAGGCCATCCATGATTTTATATCTTTAATGCAAGCTTGAAGTTTAGCTAGCTGGCTGGTTTCGTCTGGCTTGATTGACAGATATAATTGGGTGTCATCCGCATAACAGTGAAAGTTAATTGAGTGTTTCCTAATAATATTGCCTAGAGGAAGTATATATAAGGAGAATAGAATTGGTCCAAGCACTGAGCCTTGAGGAACGCCATGGTTAATTTTAGCGTAATTGGAGGGTTTATTTTTAACATTAACAAATTGCGATCGATCAGAAAAATAGGACTTAAACCAGTTTAGTGCGATTCCTTTAATGCCAACTAAATGTTCCAGTCTCTGTAAGAGGATGGTATGGTCAATAGTATCGAATGCAGCACTAAGATCTAATAAGACAAGTACGGAGACAAGTCCTTTGTCTGAAGCAGTTAGAAGGTCGTTAGTAATTTTCACCAGTGCCGTCTCTGTGCTATGATGCTTTCTAAATCCTGACTGAAAGTCCTCAAATAAGCTATTGCTATGTAGAAAATCACATAACTGATTAGCGACTACTTTCTCAAGGATCTTGGAGAGAAAGGGAAGGTTAGATATAGGTCTATAGTTGGCTAAGACCTCAGAATCGAGGGTGGGTTTTTTCAATAGAGGTTTTATCACAGCTACTTTAAATGACTGCGGTACATAACCTGTCAATAAAGACATATTTATCATGTCTAGTAATGAAGTGTTAACCACGGGTAACGCTTCTTTAAGTAGCCTCGTTGGGATGGGGTCCAAGAGACAGGTAGATGGCTTAGCTGAAGAGACCTTTAACATTAATTGTTGAGGGTTTATAGGATAAAAGCAATCTAAGTATATGTCAGGTCTAGTCGTTCTTTCTAGCAGTCTGTCAGTTAAAGGTGACCCATTAGAGGTTGGGGGCAAGAGGTGATGAATAGTATCTCTAATTGTTATGATTTTATTGTTAAAGAAACTCATGAAGTCGTCACTACTAAGAGCTATAGGAATAGATGGCTCAATAGAGCTGTGGCTATCTGTCAGCCTGGCTACAGTGCTGAAAAGAAACCTTGGGTTGTTCTTATTTTCTTCTATTAGTGATGAATAGTAGTCTGATCTGGCCTTTCTTAGGGTCTT
The DNA here is from genome assembly GCF_008315115.2 of Sander lucioperca. Lineage (NCBI taxonomy): Eukaryota > Metazoa > Chordata > Actinopteri > Perciformes > Percidae > Sander > Sander lucioperca. The sequence goes on along the minus strand of NC_050195.1, from coordinate 13,453,114 downwards.
CCTATAGGTTTTCAGACTGTCTTGCCAGTCTAAACGAGATTCTTCCAGTTTGGTGGAACGCCATTTACTTTCAAGTTTGCGCGAGATTTGCTTTAATTTACGAGTTTGGGAGTTATACCAAGGCGCTAGTTTCCTTTGCTTCATCGTCTTCTTTTTAAGGGGAGCAACAGAGTCTAAAGTAGTCCGTAGGCAGGCCGTAGCACCGTCTACGAAATTATCAATTTGAGAGGGACTAAAGTTTACATAAAGATCCTCTGTTATATTACGGCACGGTAATGAGTTTAGTGCTGTTGGAATATCTTCCTTGAATTTAGCTATAGCACTGTCAGATAGGCTTCTAGTGTAGAAGCTTTTATCTAATTTCGTATAATCGGGTAGTAAGAATTCGAAAGTTATTAAGAAGTGGTCTGATAATAAAGGATTTTGCGGGAATACTATTACGTCTTCAATTTTGATGCCATATGCCAGCACAAGGTCAAGGGTGTGGTTAAAACAGTGCGTGGCCTCATGCACACTCTGACTGAAACCAATTGAATCTAGTAGTGAGTTGAAAGCAGTACTAAGGCTATTGCTGTCAACGTCCACATGGATATTAAAATCACCTACAATAAGTACTTTGTCTGATTTTAGGACTACACATGATAAAAACTCTGAGAATTCAGATAACAATTCAGAATATGGACCTGGTGCTCGGTAGACAACAACAAATATAATAGGCTGTACTGTTTTCCATGTTGGATGCTGAAGATTAAGAACGAGATTTTCAAAAGAGTTATAATTTAGTTTAGGTTTAGGATTAATTAACAGGTTTGAGTCAAATATGACTGCAACTCCCCCTCCTCGGCCTGAGCCTCTAGGAATTTGAGTATTAATATGAGTGGGAGGAGTGGCTTCATTTAGACTGACATACTCTTCATGGCCCAGCCATGTTTCAGTAAGACAGAATAGATCAATTTGATTATCGGATATCAATTCGTTTACTAGTATTACTTTAGAAGACAGAGATCTGATATTTAGTAGACCGCATCTAATTTTCCTCTCCTGTTCTTCTTGCAGTGGTAGTTGTAATTCCATTTAGGTTGTTAAGTATTGCCCCTCTTTTGGTTACCTGTGATTTAACTGATCTGAGTCGAGTTACAGACACTGTCTCGTTTTTTGGGGCAGGTTGTGGCTGACGTGAACTGGATGCTAAATTGACTATGTTTGCAGTCAACTTCTTATTACTTAGGGGATTCAACACTTTGTATGGTCTATTGTTGATTATAACTGGAATAGTACTAGTACTACATGTTACCCTGCAGAAAACATTTTCAGATTCATTCACTTGTAAAGTGCCATTAGGATCAATACCTGGGGGGCATGAATCTGTGATATTTTCAACAGAATGTCAATACTTAACTTTCAGTGTGGTCGTTATGTTGTCAGATAGCAGCCTGGCTCCATGTCGGTTTGGGTGGAGACCATCATGTTTCAGCAGGCTGGGCCTCTCCCAGAACAAGTTGAAGTTGTCGACATAGGGAATGCCCAGGGAAGCGCAGTGGGGTTTCAGCCAGGTGTGGAGCCAGAACAGTCTGGACCATCTTTCAGCACCCTTTCTGTAGGTAGGTAGAGGCCCAGAAATGACGATCCGTTTTCCTGTGCCCATCAGGGTGGTGATGAGAGTAGTGAAGTCTTTTGGAAGTGCTGTCGACCGTCTCTCTCTGATGTCGTTTGTGCCCACATGCACGATGATGTTGTCGACCTTAGCGTGGCAGGCAAGGATGCTGGGAAGTTTGTGCTGGATGTCACGGACCTTGGCACCAGGGAAGCAGTAGACCTTGGACGGACCGCTGGGTGTAGGGGGAATGTAGAGGTCCCTGACCATGGAGCTTCCGATGACCAGCGTAGAAGTTGTTGAGTCTGAAGGGGGGCGCGCCGACTGTGTGGATGGGCCAGGATGAGCGCCATGGGGACGTGGCAGAGAAGGGTTTCCGCAGAGCAGAGGGAACTCCTCATCGTTCATCAGAATGGTGTAGTGATTTTCTAGTCGTATAGGTTGGGCTGGGCCTGAGCGTTATCCTGACCGTCTGCTGTGGTGCTTGCTTATACGCCATGGCTCAGGCTGGTGTGGAGTGGAGCTGGTCAGCAGAGCTGACTTGGTTCTCGGCAGAAGCCGAGGAGAGACGACAGGGACAGAGGTTGTATTAGTGCGTGGTGGGGTGAGAGTAGTGCAGGGCAGAGTGGAATCAAGACATCCGACATTAGTGTGTGTGTGAGGGGAACTTCCAATGATAATGGTGTCAAGGAACTGTTCATTCACCTTGATCTGGTGGAGAGTCGCTATTCTGGCTTCAAGTTCCACTATCTTCTGGCTGAACAGGAGGCACGAGTCGCAGCAAGGTGTACAGCTGAGGGGGGGCATCGTGTAGCTTGCTAGTTTAGCTAGTAGCAACGTTGACGGAGGCCCTCTCCAAAACCGATCCCTCTTCACTTGCAGTTCACAAGTCAACACTTGCGGATGCTCCTGCTTGTGTTAGCAAGCTCTGGCTACTCTGGCTACTACTCAGGCTATCGTCATATCGCTCAACACTATCTCCTGCTCACAGCCTTTAGATGTAAAAATCAATCAGTGCTGAGATGGGCCACTTTATTGCCATCTTCAATAATATAAAATTAAACCTTCCACTTACTCAACTTTATGAATCCCACAACTTCTTAATTTCTGCCATTTATCCAGTATCTCTGAAATATTTAGGACAAAAACAAGTTATGCCAATCCCATGCACATGGGAGCATGTAATAATATACATCTTTTGATAATAACAATGTTAAATGTTTGTGAAACTATTCCAAGAGTGTTTTTTTATCAGGTATAGAAAGAAACCTGTTTAACATTGCATAGTGGAAGTATTGTAATTAATCCATGAATCTTTGTGTTGATGCAGGAGTGTCAAACGTGACTTTGGAATTGTCGTCATTTGTTAAACAAATGTGCTCGTTCTCAAGCAGCTGATCTATATCAGACTAATCAATTTTTCCTAACCCAGCTGTTGAGAGCCATCCCCTTTAAACAACATTAGAGAGACATTGATTTAGCCATTTGTAACGCTCTATATAACGTTTACTTTGAAATGACAGGATGACCCTGTCTATGGGGACTTTTAGGTAATTTTCCAGGAATTACAACCGATGTGAAATATTAGTATTAGTTGTTTGTTTTTGTTTTTTTTTGGGGGGGGGGGGGCATTTTAGGCCTTTATTAGACAGGACAGGAGACAGAGAGGGGGAATGACATGCAGCAAAGGGCTGCAGGTCAGAGTTGAACCTGCGGTTGCTGCGAGAAGGACTGAGCCCTTACACATGGGGCGCATGCCCCACCAGGTGAGCCATCCAGGCACCCTCTGCAGCTTTAGTGCAAAGTGTATTTAAAACCCTTTTTCCACCAAAATTAGCATGTACATGCATGGTTTTTAAACAGAGGAAAAAATAAATAAAAATAAGCGATAGACTCATTTCCCATTGCCAGTAGACGAGTATGCCTTTCTGGTGCATCATGTTCTGCGTCACGGAAAAGATGGTTAGTAAACACTTGAAAGCAAAATGGAGACTAGTAAAAATGTTACGGTGTCTACTTTTTTTTTTGTATCTGTTATTTATTCTCTCTCTCTTTATTCATGTTTCCATCACTGCCGATCAATGCTGGAGCCGATAAACACCCGAGACTAGTAGCCGGGTTGGCTCAGTGGTAGAGCAGGTGCACATATACTGAGATGTTTATTCCTTGACGCAGAGGTCCAGGGTTCGACTCTGACCTGTGATGATTTCCTGCATGTCTTCCCCCTTTCTCACCTAGCTGTCCTGTAAATTAAATGCAGAAAAGCCCAAAACCTATCTTTAAAAAAAAAATACCCGTGACTACTGCAGAGTCATTTGTCCCGGGAATGAGTGCCTATTGTAACCTTTCCCACTGAAGAGAAAACTGAAAAGTCGGAAATTATGAACATTTATATGAATAAATATTGTAAATCATATCGTTAAATGATAAAAGAGCGACATAAAAATGTTAAGATAAGTGTTGAAACAAAAAGACTTTGGCCCATGCTGTTAAATACATGATGAAATAGCTTCCAAAAGAAGAACAGCCTATTACGATATTTCTTTATGTGAAGATATTTGTCATCATTCTTCACCTGTTCATTATCAACCAGATCCCGTGTGTTTGTGTGTACCTGTTCAGCTGGCTAACTGAATCTGTCTGGCTCTAATTCACACCCTGGCAGGAAGGCTTCTCAATCTTGCAGTCTGATTACCACTGCTGGCAGGCTACCTCTCTGTCTCTCTCTCTCTCTCACACACACACACACACACACACACACACACACACACACACACACACACACACACACACACACACACACACACACACACACACACAGACATACACACACACAGACACACACACACACACACACACACACACATACACACACACACACACAGACAGACACGCAGACACACAATCAGTGGCAGATTTTTAAAGGCAGGTGGCATAACAGTGGAAGTGTGAAAGAATTTCTGGTGAGAGTGGGGGGGGGGCAAAGTGATACAGGGAAGGAAGAAAGGTTAGAGAGTGGAGGGAACTAAAGAGAAGAATAGTGAAGAATGACATAGGGAAAGAATGGAAAAGAAAGGAGAAGCAAAACACTGACAGAAAAAGGAGAGAGGGAAGAGTGGAGTAGGGGAGAAAAATAGGCAAGGGGGATAAGAGAGGCTATCTTTCCCTGAGAAACAGCCACATAAGTCGTTAGTTCAAGCAGCAATGACGATATTTATTCATATATATATATGTTTATAGTGGTGGAGCACTTTAGTGGCTGTAATGTTACGACAGGAGCAAAGCAAGAAATAAGGTGACAAAGTATAAGACTGCCAAATTCCACATAAGGAGGCGGTGTTGGATGAGTCAAACAAACACAGGACTTTCCCCCGGGAGATCAGGGTTCATGTTCTGTAAGTAAACGGCAAGTTATTTTGTACTTTATGGAACTATGTCACTTTCTGCATCACGTGCGTAACAGAAGTGAAGTAACGTAACAAATGTCCTTCATTTTAACCCAAACAATGGTCTTTCCCTAAACTTAACTTAGTTTTAGTACGTTCTTTTTTTTCCGTTTACATATGAGAGACATGTAATGCTCCTATTGGTTGCTTTAGAGCAGGGGTCATCAACTACATTTTTCCAAGGGCCAGAATGTTTCTAAGCAGACACTCCAGGGGCCGGACTTACAAATAAAGAAAATAAAATGAATTTATACCTAATACGCCTATTCTTGTTTGAAATTATCACTTTCTTACTGAATTAATGCTATATTTAATTTTTTTTACATGTATTAGTTTGAGCAAACTCCTAAAAAACATGGAAACTCCATAATGATAACTGGCTCTTTAAGTAGAAAAAGATCTCAGACTAGGAGGCAGTTCACTGAGGAGTGATGGTTAAAGTCTGTGATTAGGGAAACATGGTTGTAGTATGCAGCGTCCTGATTGGTGGAAAATGCTTGCAGAAAGAAATGACTGTTGTCAAGTAATGGTGAATGATGAATGGACTGATAAGCAGGCAATGCATTCGTCATGTATGCCTCATTTGCAATGAAATGATGCTGTTGCAAAATAATACAACCAGCATCATCAACAACAATGAAGAATGCAAACATAACGATCGCGTCATTCACGTGCATATTAAGTAGCCACATGCATCTGTTGTGGTCTTATAATACATCCATAGGTTTACCATTGGTAATCCTCTTTGTATCGTTCCCAGTCAGGTAGCCTACTGCGTGTTTTAACGCACACACATCTCGGCTCAGCTGTGTGTGTGGAGAGCAGGCATCACTGTACAGAATCCCGGCATGTGAATACAGATGCAAATACAGGAGCTGGGTTTGTGCTCTACCTGTGTAATGTTACCTGCTGTAAATGCACACAACTTCACATTTTCTTTGTCTTTTGGCTCAGCTCTCTTTATCGCACCGTTGTGACGAAAAGAGCTGAGCCAGAAGGCAAAGCTCTCCATCTACTGGTCAGTTTCTGTTCCTACCCTCACCTATGGTCATGAAGGCTGGGTCATGAACAAAAGAACGAGATCCAGGGTACAAGCGGCCGAAATGGGTTTCCTCAGGAGGGTGGCTGGTGTCTCCCTTAGAGATAGGGTAAGAAGCTCAGTCATCCGTGAGGAGCTCGGAGGAGAGCCGCTGCTCCTTCGCGTCGAAAGGAGCCAGTTGAGGTGGTTCGGGCATCTGGTAAGGATGCCCCCTGGGCGCCTCCCTTGGCCTGGGAACGCCTTGGGATCCCCCAGTCGGAGCTGGTTAATGTGCTTCGGGAAAGGGAAGTTTGGGGTTCCCTGCTGGAGCTGCTACCCCTGCGGACGAAGATGGATGGATGGATGGATGGATTTTCTGAATTCATGATTATTCTGCGGGCCAGACTAAACGCTTTGGCGGGCCGGATGTGGCCCGAGGGCCGCCAGTTGACGTTGGCTGCTTTAGAGGGTAGGAATAAACAACCTATATTGTCGTATGGTTTGAAGGACTTGTCAGGAAAAAAGGGATGACAGAGAGGTAAAAAGAAAGAAATACATTTTACTAAAAGAGATAATGGAAAAGTAGTGGATATTGGTAGACAATCTGCCAGCGATTTGATTTCTCCCTGCAGCTCAGGCTGGAAACCTGTACGTTTATCTATCCTGCTTCCATTACAGTTTTTGCTGGGACCAATCACGAACTGGCTTATCCCCCTGGTGCGCTATTGGTGGGTTTAACATGATGACGATAGAGAAGCGACCAAGCAGCTTCTTGTTTACATTCAACATGGCAGCCACCGAAGCGCAGCAACCCGTTGATGCCGCTGTCGCTGCTACATCACCCGGATCGTTGGTCTGATTGGTTGAAGGTCTATCCCATTGCGTACAGAGTCATTTGAACTATGCCCGTTGATCACGCCTCTTGTGTAGTAGAAAACACAGAGCAGACTCCCCAGACTAATGTTCAATCTTAAAAGATTGAGCTTGGTCTGCTGATAGCCAGACTAGGAGATGGGGAAGACAGCCATAAAAAGGGAGAGAGGACTAGGGATGTAATAGTATGAAAATTTAACCTCACGGTTATAGTGACCAAAATTATCACGGTTTTCGGTATTATCGCGGTATTTTTAAATGTGTGTTCAATATGTTCCGAAAGCACTGATAGGCCTACACAAGCTGAAATAGTTTCAAAAAGTGCAACAGTGTTTATTATATTACAAAAATATAGGCAATAGGCTGATAAATGTACTGAGCGCTGTCATCTCTGACTGAAAACAGTAATTGTTATCGTCAACATTTTTATCGTGGTTTACCGTTACACCGGTAATCGTTACATCCCTAGAGAGGACAACATAGAAGTAAAAGTTCAAAGAGCAACAGATAAAGGATGTAAGGGGCATTCAAGGCCGCACTGCTCTCACACCTTTACCACCTGAGTCTATCCCTCCCATCTATCTTCCCTTCCTTTATCCCTCTGTCACTGTGTTTTCTCCTCTTTCCTCCTCTTTTCTGTCTTATATTTTTCTCTCCTTTCCTTTTATCCCCCAGCTGGTAATTTCTCTATTCTTTTTTTTCTCCCCTCTTTTCCCTCCTTCTCTTTCACCCTCCTCTGGTCCTTCTGTATGACCCATTTCCTTGGCCCTGGCCCTATTAATCACAGTGTTGTGGCCTTGGCCCGCCTGCCTCACTGCCTGGCTGCCCTTCCTCATCATAGCAGGTAATTGAATCAGAGAGGGCTCAAGGTCCTACCAATAAGCAACCATTGATTGGGATGTCATTTACCCTGCTTACGTATGACCTGGTTGCTTTTTAGACTTGGCCGCCATGGTTGGTTATGGTGTGGTGGATGTCTAATAATACAGATCTATCTATATTTACCAGAGAAAATATCTGTCTGACACAGAAAGGTGCTATACAGTTCTACAGTTAATGGGTGGGGTGCATTATGAAACAGGGTTGATCATTTGTACCTTCATAGAAGTACGTTAATCTAATTACACCTGAATTGAAGTACAATTATGTACCCCATGTGACCAAAACTTACCTTTGCTCCGATCAGTGTGCTACCTTGAAGCTTTAGTGCGTAACTTTTTGATATTAATGAACGTCCGTTACATTCAAGCCGTTGCCAAATGAGTTGCTACAAAGCTGATTAAGACTATCAGCTCCACACAACTCTCTCTGGATTTCTCAGTATGACTATGTTCAGAAGATTGTGGCGTCCGGAGACTTTCCCACGCAGAAACTCAAGTGAAGATAATGACCTCTTCTGAAGAGTCATCATGTTTTTTTAATCCTCCGTGTCCTCCTTGGCTACTAGCAACTGCGTGGAGGGGCGGGGCGGGGCACGGTCACTTGAGGCTTGTATCATGTGGACGCGGCAACAGTTTTGTTGTCATTATTTAGAATTCCTCATGGTTGAGACAGAAAGTACGCACTATAGCTTTAACTGACTTAAAAGAAAAAAGGTTTCTCGAAAAAAAGGCAGAAGCATTGTTCCAGTTTCAAGTTTTCAGTTTTACTTTCCATGAACATCAACTGGAGCAGGAAGAGGTGTCGGGAAGCAGCTAATAAAGGTGTGCCAGCTGATTGCATCGATAAGGCTGATGCTAGGGCTGTAACGGCTCATGTATTCGTGCAGGTACGGGCATAGGCGCCGATTTATGTTTTCCTCCGTGGTTGCTCACGGGCGCACACAAATGTTTGCATTTCAGAACCTTAGGAAATGGACGGCGGGCTATTAACTCCATAATAAAGCCGTAAAGTAGGCTTTCAACTCAGGACAGCGCCACTTCTCACAAATACAGATAGGATAGGATTGGAGATGAGAAGTTTAACTGACACGTAACCGCGATCAGCAGGGGACATAACCAATCACACTATGACAGACGCTCCACTTAGCACCAACTGCAATGTTTAATTTTAAATCAATGTAGGCCTAGGCCTAGCGTCTATGGGTACGGGGGTTCACGGTCCAGTGCACGCAGCCACACAGAAAATGCAGGGTATGTAGGTTGATGCACGTAATGCGGAAACCAAAGTTCACAAGTGGGAGTTCCGCCTGGAAACTTTTGCTGTATGCCATTAGCAACATGTGCTGATAATGTCCCTGTGAATGTACTTCTTAGTAAAACATAGTTCTAGTGCATCTATGTATGTCAATTGAAATTTCTCAGGTCTCAAATGTATGTGCTTCAGATGCACCCAATTTGATGTCTTACACTATCATTTTTGCTTGTTACCCCACCAGGAACATAGTCACATCCAGATCAGGTTAGTGAGGCAGTCAGGGACCCACCTCGGACCAATCCATCAAAGGGCGTAGAGTTGTAGAGGCGGGGCGAGGGAATGGGCTCATCTCAGGAGGCAGTGGAGTGAACCAGAGAAGGCACCGTGGTGCTCTGTCACTGACACACACACATGCAGCCTGTGTCGTTCCTCCCCGCAGTGCAGCTGGAAGCGAGTTTCCATTATTTTGTGTGATGTATTCTCACTGAGTGTCTACTGTGAAAGCACTTGCACTATATTGAAGCACTTTTGGTGTATGAACCTGCTGTTGGCTCCACCAGTCTGAAGTAATGTAACGCTAGCCTGTCGTCAGAGATGCTAATCAGATTAAACAGCTTCAACATGTAATGATTCATCTATATTAAAGTGTTGAATATTACTCCAGGTTTACACCAATGTTATTACCTGAAATCATTTGAAAATGAAAAACACACATGCACAAGCACAAATACATGTGTACACACATGTATTAACATTCTAAATCACTCATAAGGTCAACACAAACACTGACTAGGAAATCAATAGCTGACACGATCTGTCACAGCTCTCTCTCTCTCTCTCTCTCTCTCTCTCTCTCTCTCTCACACACACACACACACACACACACACACACACACACACACCAATTTGATTACCTGTAGTAGTATCAGTACAGTAGGTTCTCTTGAGACTACAGAGCCTCTCCAGAGGCTCGGTGGCTGCCAGGAAATGAAAACAGAGGCTGCCCAGTCATTATCCATGACCCTGGTCCAAACCTCGAGCCCTGCAGAAATATCATGGTAAATACCAGCAGAGCAGTGCTGCAACAAAACATGTTTCAATACTGCGGCAGCCCAATATAGAATCTTTCTAATGCACCCATAGAGATCATACAAATATTGTACATCCACATAGTGTATAGACACAGCTTAACACAGTCCCATTCCTGGCTGCACACAGAGCCAATTTAGCTTCTCTTCAGTCTTCGCTAACTGTTCAATATTGAGTGATTGTGTAACATTGCAGATTTGTGTGTGTGACGAGAGAACCAAGGGAAAAATATTTTTGAAAAACTCCTTTGAGACATACTTTCTGTTGAGGTGCCTTTGAGCAAGACGTGCATTCTTTAATGGAGCTGCTCAGTGGCCAACAGGATTTTAGACTTGGTGGTGATATTCTAAAGACTTATAATACGAATTATAAATATATTTGAATTGCATTACATGGAAGAAATACTGAATATACTGAATTTTCTATTCAACTATTGAACAATAGATCACAGACAGAGCTATCATATTTACTTGGGCAGGGGGATGGATTAGGTTATGAAGTGTGTGTGTGTGTGTGTGTGTGTGTTTCCTTAGTGTCTGTTCATTGGCTTGTGAGTTGACCATCTGCATGTGCAGCTTGGCACGAAGGTGCTCATGTTCTCAAGGTTTCTGGTTCATTTGTGTGTTAACAAATTGCTCCTAGGAGACACACACACACACACACACACACACACACACACACACACACACGTATATCAAGTTAGTGTAATATACCCACAAACACACACATAAAGCAGGCCTCCCCATTATGACATGCCACAGTGAGAAATTACCTCCTATTGTATCTTTTTCAGGTTAGCGTATTTTTGTGTAAAAAACTGCTTAGCACACTACTTCACTAACTGGGTAACAGACCAATCCATGGAGGAAATATCGTCTGTGTGTGTGTGTGTGTGTGTGTGTGTGTGTGTGTGTGTGTGTGTGTGTGTGTGTGTGTGTGTGTGTGTGTGAGATAGTAGCAGTACCTGGCCAGTTCAGTGAGAGCAGATCTGTGTGTTCACTAAAGCTGGAGGTTGTTCAGTACGTTAACGCAATGTGTCGGCATCATAGCGGCGTGTCATGTCATGTCTGTCCTGTCATGTGCTGCTGCAGAGCATCATGGGAGCTGGGAATCTGTCCAGAGATTGTCGTCAACCCACCTGCTGAGACTGACTCATTTTCCAAAAGTTAAACTCCACGGGAGACTCTCCTTTGTTCCCTGTGCTCTCATTTACTCCCTTTCTCTCTGCCTCGTTCTCACTTGATCTGTCTCCCTTGTTTTCTCTCTCGATTTATCTCTTTCTCTATTTTTATTTTTTTTGTATTGCTCTGTTTTTGCCTCTCAGTTTTTCTCTTTGTGTTTTTGTCTCATTCTGTCTCTCGATTCGCACTCAGCACCTGTCCCTTTCCCCATATATTTTTAGTGCTGTCGACCTCCACAGGCTGGAATCATAATCAGAAATGGGTTTATTGCTAAGGAGGTTTTCACATACAAGGAATTTGCCTTGGTCTTTGGTATATAACAATAAACATAGTGGAAAAAATTAAAGATGAAAGCAGTGATTACAAACAGTCAAGAAGCATGAAAAAGAAAACTATACAATGAATGAAAAAAACTGTACAATATATCCGTTTTAAAAGGGAACAGTTTTATGCAGGAATGTTATAGTGTAATGTAATAAAAGCAAAAGCAGTTCTGAGCCAGGAGAAGAAAGCTGTTTTTTTTGTCAGGGATTCATGTAGAATGCAAGAAGAGAAGACAGTCCTTGGAATTGACTGAGGCCAAGCAGACAGGAGGGCTGAGTTTTGGAATGGAACAAAGCCATGTGGGCCGAAGGCTTCAGTTCAGTTTGAGGACATGTCTCCATGGTAATCTCAGGACTTGACGTTGTAGCTCAATGCTGCCCCGCTGTCTACCAACAGGATTTTGTGATTACTACAAAAAGTCACCTCTGCTTTAAAAAGTGTTGTGCTGAAGCCAAAATTGCAAAACTGTTTTAGTCAACAGTGTGTACTACCTTATATTCTGTCATGACATATGTGCACACACTTTGTGTCATATAAAAGTTACACCACATTTAAAAAAAAAAGCATCTACAGATTACACTTTGTGCGTGTACCTAGATCTCTCACAATTTAATAGTGTCACTATTACATAGCAAACACACGTGCACACAAATGCTATAAGTTAACAGAGACAGAAACAGCAGGACACAGAGACAGACACAGTGGCTTTGAGAAAGAGAGTGAAAACAAATTGTTACATTACAGCATATTGTAGTTAAAGTATGTGTGCTTCTTTGTTTAACCCAGAGGTGATATGTCCTCTGTCATGTCTAATGGCCAACCATTGTTTCTGTTTGCCCTCTGGACCCTCATTACCTCCGTCAACACCTACGACGTCCTGTGGTATTACAGTAATGAACCGCTTTTCAGCTTGTCATATGTTTGTCCGTATGCTGCTTTTGTGTGTATGCATGCACACAGTGAAAGAGAAAACAATCTCAGTATAAAATATGTGTTGTAGGACTGTATCTGCGCGAGAGCGTGCGCGTGTGTGTGTGTGTGTGTGTGTGTGTGTGTGTGTGTGTGTGTGTGTGTCTGTCTGTGTGTTTGTGTGTGTGTGTGTGTGTGTGTGTGTGTGTGTGTGTGTGTGTGTGTGTGTGTGTGTGTGTGTGTGTGTGTGTGTGTGTGTGTGTGTGTAAGCCATTGGGAGCTGTTGTCACAGCTGTCACAGCCCAGGTTTATTGGAGCTGTCAGCTACTTTCAGTTGTCTTTCTCTACCTTATTCCAATACCCCCATACCCTCTGGGAATAACTGAGCGAATATGTATTGGAATAAATGTGCAGTATACTTCATTTCTTTATGTCCCTGCAGTTTGATTTCACCTTATTTTTTATAGTTAAGTGTGCTTAATATTTAGTATGAAAGAATACAGCCCTCTGTCGCTTTAACATATTTAACTCACACAGTCTCCAGTATCTAAGTCCTCCGTTTTGTGTGCCCACCATAAACCCCGACTACTCCCTTACAACTTCTGTGCAGTCCAGAACATAGCACTGATTAAACTAACAATGATCCAGGCAGCTTTGAAACACATATGGCAAAATCATAAATTCTAGGAGAGAGGGTTGTAAAAAGTCACATTGCTAGTCAATCTTTTAGCATACTACATACACTGCAACATATACATGCTACTGTGTGTCACATTATGTGTTCAATATATTTCCCAAAACCCTGTTGCTTTGACTGATTATGATAATTAGAGAGAAGATGCACTCCAAAATAAGATGCTCTGCGTCACATAACATAAAAGAAACAAGCAGATGTCTTGTGAAATCAAACCTGCAGGCACACAGTGTAAAAATATACTGCACAGAAGGTCTCTGTAGTCCATGTTTACGGTAACTGAAAATCAAAATGAATGCGGTTGGTAATGTGTTTACTCATGGTGACTTTGATGACTTTTCATATGGATTTATTTTAGGTATGCATTTAACTGGCACTGGAAGTCCTGAATCTTCTTGAAAAATGAGTCGAGTGTCCTGAATAGAATAAAGCCCGGAGTCAAAGTGATCTGAATAAAAAGGCAGTGTAAAGAAGAACACAGCAATGAGACTGAAAGTACTTTGTTCCACTAGGTTGGCTGTTAAGAGCAACACTTCAGCATCCTGTGGTATTTCTAAAAGACCACCAATTCACAGTTTAAAAGAGCAAATCCCTCACAGCCTCAGCAGCTCTCTGCAGGAGTCTCTCTCTATTATTTCTCTCTATCTTCTTTCTTTCTTATTCCCTTTATCCTGCTCGCTCCCTCTGTTTGCCAGTCGTCTTAAAAGGTCATCCCCACCTGGCGCGGCACGCAAAGTGAACTGTCAAATCCCATCTGTCGTGTGTGTGTGTGTGTGTGTGTGTGTGTGTGTGTGTGGTTAGGGCATTTTGTAAAGATGATAAATAGATCAATAATCCAACTGGTTAATGCATATAAGTTCAAGTATGTGGTTTAACGTATTTTGGATCTACCATTGCAGAGTGAACATGTGGTTTTTGTAGGTGTAATTGACATCTTTGTAATTATGATGATTTAAAGGTAAAAATTAAATTTAAATATTTTTTTTATTATATTTTAAAACACAAGTATTCACTTGTGTACTTCAACTTTTATCTGTATCTGTCCCCGAAGGGCAATTGGTTCTGCAGCATCGAGGGCAACATATCACAAACGTGAAATAACAGACTCAGCCAACACTGCATCAATAAACAAGCATATTGGAACAGGGCCACCCCATGTAAGGCCCGGGTTTGATTCCAAGCGGTAGCGCATTGCTGCATGTTGTCCCCTCTCTCAGAATCTCTACAGAATCGTCCAGCGGCAACAACATAATCAGAGATCAAAGTAAACATCCTCCTACAAGTCTGTCTGTCAAACTTGAGTATACCTGATGGATACCTTTTCTGTGAGTTTAGGAGGGTAATTGCTGCCTAAATATTTGATCAAAATTGTACAGTAATGTGGCCGGGTGAGCTCAGTTGGTAGAGCAGGCGCACATATATAGAGGTTTACTCCTCGACGCAGTGGCTGCTGGTTCGACTCTAACCTGCGGCCCTTTGCTGCATGTCATTTCCCCTCTCTTTCCCCTTTCATGTCTTCATCTGTCCAGTGGAAATGAAGGCCTAAAAATGGCCAAAATAATTGTACACTAAGGACCAAAAAACAATTATTTATTTATATAATGGCATGGTAAGATATGTATTTCTAGAGTATGTATTTATAGTATGGGTGATGATGTGTATGTAGTCATGGGCATGAGTGAGGTGTGTGGGTTTAAGTGTACCTATATGTATTTTATTTTTTTTTTATCTCATATTTTATGCTGCGAATTTGATTGCTTTAACGAAGTGTCTTTGTGTAAATATATGGAATGACAAAAAGAAAATCTATCTATGTAATAAGCAAGATAATGTAGAGCGAATGTATCATTATCGCAAATTAAATCCCTTCAGGTTGATATAAGCACCCGCCGCCCTCTGTTGGGGTTTAATTCATATTAGTCTCGCATTGCCAGACCTTTCTCCACAGCGCTGTGGAGTAAGGTCTGTTTTTTTCACAAATACATTTCAGGATAGGATAAAAAAAAAAAAATCTGGGTTGTTTGCATTTCTTTAAACCAATCACAATCGTCTTGTGCGGCGCTAAGCTCTGGACACAGCATTGCTGGCTCTGCAAAATAGTCTCGGGGAGGAACTTGTTTTGGTGGAACATTTGTACTCCGCAAATGAAAACGCCACATAAAATCTTGAATGAAGTTAACTGTTCACACAATACAGTAACATGAGCTATGCAAATTAGCTAAATACATGGTAAAAAGTTGTATTTGTTGTATCGCCGTGTGTATTTCGTCCACAGCAATCCCACCAATCAGTCCCAAAACGTCCCAGTTAGAGAGGAAATACCGACAAAGTAACATTCTTCAAACCTTGCCATTTTCAGCGTGTAGCTTGCTAGCTCGAAGGTTGACACACACACACACACACACACACACACACACACACACACACACTGCTGTTATAGTTTTATTTTCACAAATCCAAGTGCAGCACCTGACTGGGTTACTTTGATGAATAGGAAAGTGGGCATTAAATAGGGTTACTTTATGCATCTGTGTGTAGTTGCAGGTGTGTGTGTGTGTGTGTGTGTGTGTGTGTGTGTGTGTGTGTGTGATTCATGCATTCACACGGACTCATTTTGCTAATGAGCAAGTTGAGTCATTGTGTTGTCACCACCGCTGTAATGAAACATAGAGGTTAGGTAATGTAAATAGCTGGTAGTGAGTTAGCCAGCAGCAATAATTTGTAGAGGTTGACGGTAAAATAATGAGTTGGATGAACCTGAGAGGAGGGGTTAAGGTTATACAGTTGGACTACATTATCAGAGCTGTCGGTTGGACAGTTTGTACCTGTGTAGTCTCCCTGTCTTGATGACAGTGTACACAAACACACACTCCCTTGTTGACAGATTGCTGCTCCCATCACTACTCTGCTTCTAAATATCACAGGTGGTGGCATTTATTAGAAAGGGTATTGTGCTATTAAGCCTCTGACACACAATCAACTATGACCTTTCTATGCTGGGCAACAGATGCATATTGCACAGTTGCTTTGCTCCAGCCTTCAATACTCAGGGTATCCGCTAGACAGATTTTTAATTTGTAAGGCTATGCAATGTCTTCAAATGTCTTATTTGTAAGTATTACGGTAAACGTTACATTTTTAAACACAGCCTAGATTATGAGAAATCACATTAACTCACAGGATTTAATGTCAAGTATTTACATATGAAATAATTATTTGAAACTGCCTCCTGCTCTTGCAATTTTTCCTGAAGCTTATAGGATTCAGGAAGTAAACAAATAAAATTGATTATGCTAAGCTAAAGACAGGGGTCTTTGGGGAAGAAGTGTAGACGTATATTATCTGTTTGGTGTTAGCTAGAATCTGAACGGTGCAGCCGTTTAAGGTGGAAACGCAATGGTCAGTATGCGCCACGTATTGACTGAGAGGAGAATAACAAAGTTTTTAACTTCAGCAGGAGATTCCTACAAGTTTGATGAACTGTTACAATAGATACAAGGTCAGTGCTAAAATGTCCACAACTGCAGTTGATTACTAATAATAAATATGCAAGTCCTACTGAAAGGGCAATAAAGAGAGGAGGAGACAGTATGTGTATGTATGATTGAGTGGTGTAGGGGAAACAGGTGTTTTATTGTGATAGAAAAATATATTTGTGACATGAGCATTTTTTAGGCATTACTGTAATACGTAGGTGCCTCACTCTAGGAGGGATGACTCACACAAAAGTATATATTTTATGCACCACCTTATGTGATAAGTAAGTGGACAATTTTTATGACAAATGTGTGTCAGTCGACCGACAATTTACACAAAATAAAAGGTGTTTTAAGCCCCCGACGTCTCCTTCCAGGCAGCGCTGCGACCGTTGACTTCAAGGCACCTAACCCTAACCTTAACCCTAACCAAATCGAGCTTGTCAATATCTACATTCAGCTTCTGTGTATCAAACAGGTATAAAGGTAAATATGGTGCAAAATGTGAGAGCTTGTAGAATACAATGTCAGAACTTGCAGGACAAAAAATCTGAACTTGTATGTTAAAATGTTCACACACCTGTATATTGAATGTGAAGTCACAGAAAAATTATTCACAAATGCGTAGATTGATATTTACATGACCACAATGACAGCTGCAAACTTGTAATGCAACATATACTCGTATACATTTTTTTTTGTCTTTTTACTCTGTTTTCCATCACAACCACAACTCAGTGATTACAACCTCTCAGATGCATTTGCGTGTCATTCGCATAACAACGGTACTGAATTTTATGGACAAGAATAAAAAAAATGATACGAGTAAATGTTGTATTACAAGTTTGCAGCTGTCATTGTGTTCATGTAAATATCAATGTAAACATTTGTGAATATTTTTTCTGCGACTTCACATTCAGAATACAGGTCAAGCTCTCACATTTTGCACCATACAGTATATACCTTCATAAACAGGTTTCCTAAAATTGAGCTTGGGACAGTTAGAGACATGGGCACAATTTCTTTGTCTTTAGTCTGTCCACTTTTATAAATCTTTTTATTTAGAGCTGTACAATGTATTATTCAGGATTTTTAAAATTACAGTATTTTGAATTCTAAATAACTGATTAGGGGTGCACGATATTGAAAAAAATGTGATATTGCGATATCGATAATGAATATTGCGATATTGATATTAATTTCGATATTTTTAAACATATGTAAAATTACCAAAGTTATGGTAAAACGCATCAAAGTAGATTTATAACAAATAAAACAAGTTTTCTTACAACACAAGGTTTATTTCAACTGACAGTCATATTGGACTGGTCCAACATGTGTCTACAGAACAGGACATGTTTTACTGCTTGGACAGTATAAAATAAATAAAGAGCATGTCTATAGAACAGGACATGTTGTACTGGTTGTATATACACGACTACAGTATAAAAAACAATGCAATGCACATCTGTTGGCTTAAAACCAAAGTATTTCCAAGCTACTGAGGAGGAGGCATTACCCTACAGTCACATTAGCTACAAGAGACAGCTACCATTCATTTTCAATGGGAGTGGCGTTTGGCCACGAGCGACTGCCAATCAGAGTGAAGGCAGCGTGAGGGCAGCGTGACGTATGTCAGTGGCTCAAGTCGAAGAAAATAATTCAAGATGGCGGACAACGCTTCAGGACATCGTATTTATGTATATATCTGATATGTTTGGTATTTAATCTCATATATTGTGTTATCGAGAAATAAATACTTTTAAATCCAAAAACATTGTTTTTGTGACTTAACAATACCTCTGAAGTAACTTTTAAGACGTGGTTTAAGGTCGCACCGGAGAATTTCTGTTTACTGTTGCCGAGCAACCAGGGGTCGTCTCCCAGAGCAACACTCATTTTCTTACTTTTGTGTTCTTTTTGCTCCACTCTTCCCTCTCTCTTTAGGTCCTATCTTTTCTTTCGCTTCGTTTTATGGTTCTGCGGAGGCTCCACGCAGCTGATGTTTATACGTGCTCTGGTGTGTGGTAGAGTGAGGTAGAAGTGAGAGAGTGACGGTGATTTTCTTCAGAGCGAGTAGTGACTCTAGAGTCTTAGTGAGAGAAACAAAGTGTCTCCTCTGTTGTTTCTGACCATAGTGGGAAATCTGGAGCAGGAAAAGTTAACCCTCTCCTTGATCTCATGTTGTTTATGGAGAAGGAGAACCAGGAAATGAGTCGGGGGAAATGCAACGCTAGCAAGTGATGTGTATTTTTCGAGAGGTGCATCAAAGAGTATAGACGTAACAAGAGGAGAAACTCAATGGAACTGCAGCTCCGCCATCTTGGACTGAATGTAACACAACGTTCTATTGAGTTTCGCCTCTTGTTGCTTCTATACTCTTTGGGGACATGTCGGGCGGGATACAACGCAAACAAAATATCGCGTAATTATCGTGAGACTTTCGGTATAATATCGCGCAACATGATATCGCGATAACGATATTGAGTCGATATATTGTGCACCCCTATAACTGATGCAAATTGGCATCGTGGAAAGGAAAAAAGGGCCCAGGAACCTGGCTTTTGTTCATCTGCTCATTTTAAGCAAAAACCATCACTGTGGATACTGCTGTCCTTAGCACAGCTGACGGTGGCTTGGCCCAAAGCTCTGTACTAACTCCTCAGCTCTCAGAAAAAACACATACAACTCCATCATGTGCACCTCATGCATATTTTAGCTCCATAGCATCCTGATGATAGGCTTAACCCACCCACTAGTCCTTTATTCTGTGACTCCCCACGGTATTAGCCCGGCCTTCAACCTCTCCGCCCTGTCCCTTCTGATCGCAGCATGTCAATATCCATTTGTCATGTCTGTCCCCTGTTCAATACATGGTCCACATTACCTTGTCTCACAGCCTTCTAGATGTTATATATGACTGCAGGGCTTCACTACCTCAAACCTTTCTGACCCCTTAAATTGTTCCCCACTGCGGATCAATAAAAAGTATTAAATTAAAAAATGTAATTAAAGGCATTTGTTGTTGACGACACTGGACACAAGAATTGAAACGCAAACAACTTTGTTATCAAGGACAACAGAGCATACATTTTACTTACATTATCCTGCATTGGCTAACATTTCTAACTAACCATCATTGGCCCCAGCCACTGGGACATACATAAATACATAAACACAAAATTCAGTACCGTTGTTATGCAAATTACACACAAATGCATGTCCCATTAAAACCAGTGAAGAAGATAAATTATTCATCAGTTAGTCTCTTCTAGTATCTCTGTTAGAATTACTCGATTCATATATCGTATATATAGTAAGTGCTCGATGTCCCAACGGTTTCTCCAGGTAAATGAAAACAAATCTGAAATGAATATTTTTGGTCCACCAATGTCTATCCCAGTTTTACAAAAACATCTTGACTCACTGCCAAACCTGCAGACAGAAACCTGAGTGTAGTATTTGACAGTGACCTTTCATATGAAGAAGTAGTTCAATCATTCAATCCTGTTTTTATCAACTGAGAAGCCTTTCAAAATATCAGGTATTTTCTCTCTCAGCTGGATCTCGAGAAAGGCATACATGCTTTCATATCCATTGTATTTATGGTTACACACCTTTAGCTAGTGTACCGTAAAACGCAGCTGCTCGGCTTTTAACAGACGCTAGAAGGCCAGGTCATATCAGCCCAAGTTTAAGCTTACCTTTACTAGTTTCCAGTAAAGCCGTTTTTACACATGCACTGCAAACCTGAAATTATCTAGACATTACCTGGTATAGCAACGCAAATTTCAGAATCAGTCGGATCGGACATCAAACAATGTTAACCCTGCCAGGTCCCTAGTACAAACTCTGTGTAATCTTCGATTCAGCCCAAAGTGTCCAAATTCACAGCAAGTGAGCAGGCATGTTGATGTTTCTATCAATGTGTGCAAAACCAGAGGAAAACTAAACATCCAAGGGTAAAGAAGGAGGGTGATCTACACTAATACAGCACCAAAATTGAAACTGAATCTGTCAATAAGGCAATAAGACAAATTCAATAAACGGCAAGAGACTCGGTTATTTATGATCAAATTACGAACCGGCTTCATGATGCGGTGTAATCCGTGCCATAGTATTAGTATTATTATTTCAACAGAAACATTGGAACAGTTTCACCGCAAACCATGTTAGTTTCACATTACACTATGAAAATATAAAAGATTCGACAAATACGACAGATTGACCATTGCCTAAAACTCAGAAACAAAGGATTTCCCATACGTTAGAATCAAAAATGAAAGGCACACTATGCAAGATTTGTACCTTAATATAACAGCTTTGAAGTAATTTCGATGGTAAACAAACTCGTAGTAGGACAAATCATCCCGATAGCAAAGCAGGGGGGGACGCCGCTGGCAAAACCAGCAATGCAGGTTTGAGAGGTGGCGCCCCGCCAAATCTCGCAAGAATCACAACTTGCCTTACGGCACAACGTCACATACATCAACAACATATAAGGAGCAGCTTCTATGGAAGACACTAGCACGCATTTCAGACGTGAATCATTGCAGAGTCGACGAAGAAAACGAAGAAAGCGTGGTCGGAAGAGTCAAGGAAACGAAAACGAGAAACTTTTTTCTAACTTCAAATTTTTTTCCCAATTTCAAATGATGTCCCCAAAAGGAAAATTTGACAACATCTGTTTTATCTAATAAGATAAATTTCTCTGTTTTGTTCATCTAACTTCAATTGTATTGCTGCAAAAATGGGATTGTCAAGCAGACAAACTGACCAACACATATATAATACTAGATTGATACTTGGCGTCTGTGTATCGTGTATCGTATGTTTCAGACAAGGTAGTGTTGTCTTAAATCGTGCCAGCACTGACCGGAAATTACTTTTCTTGTTTTTCTTCTGTTTAATGGTAAATTGCAGCCAGGTGGAGCATTGAGCAATCTGCCCGGCTTTTCTCTTAGTCGTGAACCTCTATGGGCGCACGCTCTAAACAGGTGAGCTACCCAGGCGCCCTACATTCACAAGTTAAATAATCTGTTGGTGGTCCCGTAGCTTGCGCTTCGTAGCAAAGATGGCGGCCGTTGAGTGTGAGTAGTAATGTTTTGTCTTTCTAGTGTTTCTAGATTATCTTTTGCTGCCTGCCTGTTTTTGGATTCATCTTTTTGTTGTTAAAGCTCGCTTTTTGTTCTGCCAACCTGCCTACTGGTCATCTGCATTTGGGTCTTCCTTTTGAACTCGCAAACTGTGACAGCTTATCTTAACAAGCTTTAGGTTGTTAGAATTACAGTGGGCTTGTCCGACCCCTACTTTATTTCAAAGATATATATCCTTCACTGATTATTGCTCCAATTCCAGGTCCCCTGTGCCTCAGAATGACCGTCAGCACAGCAGAGACACTCTTAATTGAAAGATCTAAGCCCTTTGTGTGTGAATTAAAGATGGTTATTTTCATTGTCTAACTACTTTATTAGATAGTTTTTCATCAACAGTGTCACAAAGCCCATGCTCATAGAGTTTACCAGGATCCAAAAATACTTTCTTCACATCCAGTTCAGTTTCACCCCTTTATTTGTTCTTCATTCCATTGTTTGGCTCACTGATCTTATCTGATGCTTCGCTGTCTTCTTGGTGTCGTTCATCTTTGTCTTTTTTCTTTTTCTTTGATTTAATGTATGTCATCGATTCAGTTTTAATGCTCCTCCTGGGTTTGTCGTTTAGTAGATCGACTTCTAGTTTTATTTTTGTGGTTTTGTCACTGTCAGCAAATGATCTCATTAGTCAGTATTGCTCTATTGTGTGTGCTTTCTACACCAGTAATTCCCAACGTGGAAAGATTGTGGAGCAGCTAAACTAATTTAAAGAAAGACAACTAGAAATTAGAATTTGATTAAAAGAATACATCAGCAGTAACACCTGAACAGAAGTTTAAACAGGTAGCAAAAAATAATGAATAGTCAAAATAAATAGCTGACTAAACAGTTCAGTTCAAATAGTTAGCTAAAAATAATGGATACATCATTGACACATTCAGCTTTACTTTAAGTAGTAGTAGTAGTATTTCTGATCTAACCAACCTAAATATTGACAGTTCAGTGGAATGGAAAAAATTTACAAAATCCACTTTTATATATGAATAGTGCTTTACATTTGGAACAGGTTGGGAATTGATGCAGGGGTGTGTGAGTTCATCTAACAGGGCTGTGTGGGTACCTCAGACCAAAAAGGTTGGGAACCACCAAATTATCCAGGAAAAGTCTGCTAAAACACATTTCATACAGTTTAAAATGCTCCCGTTTTAACTTTTGTGAGCTGTCTTCTGGTGTCCGTCATTGGCCTCATTCCCTGGAGCCTTGCACAAGGGCGCCTCGGCATTACTAATAGAGGGGGGAGCTTTTACTCATTTGTTTGCTCACATCTCCCTAGCCTGATTTTCAGGCTGTGCCATCCTGCTCCGGGCCTTTTCCACGTGCATCACCCTCATGTACTCCACGTGCCCTGTCTGTCGCCTTCAGCCAACCTCCTGACCTCCGCCTCCCCTTCCCCTGCCTCCCTGGAGCTTTCTCCTTCACCAACCCATCCTCCTCTACCTCGTCCTTTTCCAATCTCTCCCTCTTTCCCCGTCCCTGGGGATAGATATTCTGCACTTTGGAATCCGTTCCTTATCACCTCCTCCTTTTTTTCGTCCCACATCTCCACCCTGTCACCATGGACATCATTCATGAGGGTGGAGGGACTGTTGGACTCCTCCTTTGCCTGTCCTTGGGGTTCCTTGTGCGTCACACGTGGGCCTTTGTAATTCCCATCCCGTCTGTTACCGCCAGACACCTTATACACACCATCAAAAGCAATGAAGGTTTCTTTATCTTAAATGTATTCAGTTATTTACTTATCTTTGCAGCAGTGACAAAGCCAGTGAGTGACAGGGGACAATTTAGGGCCATCGGACGTTTCCCAAGGCTGAGGGGAACACAGGACTATAGCTAGAATACAAAGTGGAGTCACTGAAAAGAGGGAGTGTGTGCAGAGGTTTAAGGTTGTATAGGGTCATCGCTTTTAACGTACCGCCAGGAGACTGATCTGTGTTACTACTACGAGTGCCAACTTCGCCTGGGTCACCTCTGCATCCAGTTTGCTCACAGTGGTGTCGTACATCTGCTGAACACACACACACACACACACACACACACACACACACACACACACACACACACACACACACAAACACACACACAATGATGCACACATACTGTATGTATGCTCACGCTGCTCAGCTAACTCAGCTCTGTCATCTTACAATGACTTGATATATGCCTAGCTCAGTGTGGTGCTGACAACGCTGTGTCATCAGTCAAACACACACACACGCACACACACACACACACACACACACACACACACACACACACACACACACACATACACACACGCACACACACACACACACACACACACACACACACACACACACACACACACACACACACAGACACAGCTTTGGGAAAGGCACCTACTATTGCTCCATAGCGGCCAACTACACAAGTGCACCTGCGAGTGTAAAGCAAGGTGTTTTAGAAAAAAGAGCAAATGAGTTGAACCTGCTCAAGTACACACAACACACATACATGAAAAGCAGGACACACACTTACATTCATACAAGGGCATGTAGCCGGGCCATATATAGCACTGATGTCACTGACGTCGTACGTCATATTGAGCATTAGGAACACCTGGTACACAGTCGGGGGCCTCTGTAGACACACAGTCAACCACACATGATCACACACACACATATGTGCACTCATGCATGCACTCAGGAGCAGAGGTGGAAAGACTACAAAAACATTCTACTTAAGTAAAAGTACTATTACTTGGATGAACTTTTACTTATGTACAAGTAAAATTACTTCTACTAAATCTACTAAAGAAAAGTAAAAAGTAGCTTATTAAAAATTGTACTCGTTACGTTACATAGTTACTTTTTTAATAAGCCTTAGCATAATTTACTAGTTTACCACCAGCAGGTTGCTAGTGCCAACCAACATTAGCAATGTCATATTATTTACCTGGACATTTCCCTGACCTATTGTCAAAAAACAACAAATCATATTCCTGATATCAAGATACTGAGTGTTACTAAGTTAAGAATGAAGAGGCAAACATGACGATGATGTCAATCACGTGCATATTAAGTAGCCATGTGGATTTACAGTTCAAGCGGAGAGGATGTTTTTTTTTACGTTAATTTCACAAGATCTTTCCCAAATGTTAAGACTAACCTAACAGTTAGAGTACACACAGACAGCTTTCGTTTTAGTTTGTAAAAATTTGCTATTTTCAGAGTAGCGCGCTGTGAACAATAGACTGCATGCAGGCAGAACAGATTGAAATATCACTTTTTTTACATGTTGACATGTTTTATAACTTGTACCATTGCATTGGTAGTTATCTTACCTCGAAGTGCTTGTGCAGGTTTGGTGTCGAAAGCTGTAAGTTTGGTCTCTCTGCGCAAGCACAGTTTAGGCTACACTGCATAATAAAGCTGTTGCCTTTCTTGCACTTGAAGCCAAAGTGGTCGCTCAAATACGGCCAGGGGTTTACTTCCTTTCCTTTGAGTTCAACTTCAGCAGAATTTAACGGGGTTTTACTTTTAGCTTGGTTTGCACCACTGGTGTCTGACTTGTTGTGCGTCTACATCTTTCTTGTGATTTTGGTATTAGTGAACTCAAACAGGTGCTGCCCGTCCTGCCCATCATTCACTGCAGTAGCTTCCGGGATGTGATTTGTTTTTCCTTTCCTACCTGTAGATGCAGTCACCACCCCGGCTGAGGGGGGAGGAGGTGTTGGGGGGGCGGGAGACGAGGGGCAGGTGGCAGCACTGCCTACCTCAGCAGTACGCAAACATTAAGTGGGACAACCATATGAGCCTTGGAGAGGAGAAGTAATGGTTTCATTTGTCATCGAAGATCATAAAGAGAGGGAGGTGTAAGGAAATGAGCGATGTTCCGTTTTCTCTCTCCTGCCATGATGCCTGGTGTATGTGCCTTTGGCAAACTGAAACCAAGAATATCCTTAAACCACCTTATATGTAGCAGCCACAATATTTTTATTTTATTTTTTATTTTTTGTCTTTTGCAACTTAAGTCACCTTTTTATCTATTACCCATTCCTTTTTCTCACTGAACAGGATATGTATGAGATACATCATTCCAATGAAATGGTTGTTATCTCATTTCCTATTTTGTGAGACTTGACAGTACTGTATTGTACGGTGTTCATTTTGGGACATCCTCAGATCTCTGACTCAGGTGTCAGACTCAAACGAAAAGGCATCAGGTCACAGGCGAATCAGCATCAGAATAGCCTAAAAGTCACTCAGTCTCAGAAAAACCTCTGTCAGGAAGGACTGGTTGAAGGAAACTTTTTTTTTGCTTTTAACTAAGTAAACGCTATAGGCCTATGTCCAGTTTCTGCAGACAAAGCTTTCAGCTGACGAAGATTTTTGGTCTGACACTTGACTTTCATAGACTTGACAGAGATTTTTCTGAGACTGACGACTTTTGGTCCAAGGCCGTTTTTTCTGAGACCTCATGCTGTTTTGTCTGAAGATGACGATGAGGTTTTTCTGAGACTTTTAGGCTACTCCAATGCCGATTCGCCTGTGACCTGACGCCTTTTCATCCGAGACCTGATGCCTTTTCGTTTGAGTCTGACACCTGAGTCTGAGATCTGACGATGTCCTAAAATGAACACCATAGTATTGGCCTGTTAAACACAATGTAATGAGATCTGTTCGTTTCCATACTTTGGACCACTTCTGTCTGGACTAACTATTTCATAGGTTCCCTTCTTTGGATTTATTAGAGCATTATGTCTCCATTAGAAGCAGCATATTTAGACCACATCCATGCTAAAGGGCTCAGTTTGGTCAGAGTCACCATTACTCTGTGACTCTGTAGCCAACCAAGAACATGGGTAGGCTGCTGTTGAAGTTGACCAATGCGGTAAATACATTGACCATCTCATTGTCAGTGTGTTTTGTAAGGAGGCGTAAGAATAAGTGATTGATTTGGGGGTACCACACAAATAAGCCAAGCATTAACAAGGAGCTGTGTGTAGTTAGCACAGCTGCAGACCGTGATGCCTCAAATTTCAAAAAGCACACGCCAGTTGCAATTGCAGAATTGCAGAGATTAGATTGAAAAAACCATGCAGCTTGCTTATAGCAGCTAATTCTGAAAATAAATCTTTTTCTCTGCATGTTGGTCTTCCATCCAAGCAAAACCAGCATTTCACAATTTGTGGTTTTCACACTTAAACTGAGTTGATTCAGCCGGCATAGTGGGGATGTAGTCTTAAACATTGTACCACTAATGTACACATTTCAACAGAAAGGACAGAGGTTAAGGGCATTCATGTGCATGGAGTGAGGGCACGTTCAGACTAAAGACAGCGATCGAGTGTCACGTAAATGGCCCATCCATGTGATGTCATGTTGTGTTCTTTAACCCTCCAATGTAGCACTAGTAGTAGACTTTTCATTTCAATTATTCTTTTCCGTCAGATCGTTTATAGATCTCGACATTTCCGACGTTTCTCCAAAGTTTTAATCCGTCTCAACTTTTTTCCGCAGTCCGCTATGCTTTCTTTCCGCCCATTTCTAAACGCACTACTCCCAATCAAAATGAATAAGGGTTTATGGTCTTGCTCAGGACAAACAGACAGGGAGAGGCTGTTTTTGGAGATCTTCCACTCTCTCATCACCAACACTCCTTACTGCTGCTGTTTGCAGCATCTTTGATGCTAAGTACATGGGCCTCTGTCCCAACAAACTTCACTAATGTCAGACACTGGTATATGAAGACCTAATAAAGTAAGCCATCCAAAAAAAAAACATCTATTGCAATATCTATCCCAAGGCCTTCTCTCAGTGATGAAATCCAATTTAAGGAGGTCTGACCCTATTTGAGGCCAAGATTTAATTAATACAAGTTGCTCCTCCTGAAGCCACAAAGAAAATTGTGCCATAAAACTCTTGAGATAAATTCTAGTTGAAGTAATTTTCTCTACACAGTCAATTAGGCTGGGGAGTCCTCCCTCCAAAATGTTTGACCTCACAAGGTCCTTCCAAGACATTTGTTTCGAAATTCAATCACTGCAATGATGAGTAGAATTTACTGGCCGTTCTGGAGGCAGGCACATGGCAGATTACATTTCAGGGAGCCAAATTTACATCTAATATAAACATGAAAATCAATACAGAACGTTTAGGCAAATTTAATCTCTTTGGGAAGTTTGTGCCAGTAGCAGAGCAGATGTTCAATAAATAAATAATAATATACTTATGCATATTAATATTCATGTGGACAGGTCAGCCCATCAATGTTGTATTGTACAATATATTATGTGGAACATGTCATTAAAACACTGCTGTTCCACTGATATCAGTGATCGTGCTAACATGGCGAGGGTCACACAGCATGTCGTGTGTGGAGCAGGTGTTGGAGCACCTGTCTAACAAAACACACGCACATACACACACACACACACACACACACACACACACACACACACACACATACACACACACACACACCTGTCATTTGTGTCCCTTGACATGTGAACTCATATCACCATAAAACACACAAACATACTGCGATGGCACACAGCTTCCACCCCTGACACGTACACGTGTACACACTTCCTTCCTGACTGCTGCTCATACACACACACACACACACACACACACACACACACACACACACACACCCACAAACACATGCACACACGCACACACAAACACATGCAGACGCGCACACACATGCACGTGCGCGCGCACACACACACACACACACACACACACACACACACACACATGGACACAAGCACACTTGTCTGATGGCTGTCATTCCAGCAGTTTTTGCCATGATTGCCCACACAGGGGGCCATTGACAAGCCAGCAAGGCAGTAGCTGATGTGTCTATTGTGTTTGTGTAAGTAAACGGTCAGAGCTAATTAAATATGCCTGCCTGGTCCATTGTGTAGGGAAATGGTAGCGTAGTAGTAAGAACTGCCTGCTGACGACTGCCAGAGAGACACAAAGAAAGAAAGAGGACGATATTTGCCTCTTTATATGTTAACTGTAGCATCCCAGCCTGGCCTTTGGCAGAGAGCACTCAGGGCTAGTGCTAGTTAGACCAAATACAGAGAGTGTTTCTCTTCAGAGCCCAGGACCCATTTGCCAAATGTAATGCAATGTACACCTTGATGTACACCCTTGATGGGCATGTTTTTGGCAATGTAAATGACAAAACCAGTAATGTAGTAGTAACTAGAGCTGCAAAGATATAAGTTGGCAACTATTAAAATCAATTGCCAACTATTTTGATAATCGATTAATCAGTTTGAATCATTTTTTATGAAAAAAAGGATAGATTATCTGATTCCAGCTTGTTAAATGTGAATATTCTAGTTTCTAGCTTCCATGACAGTACACTGAATATGTTTGAGTTGTGGACAAAACAAGACATTTAGGCTTTGGAAAATCAAAATTTTTCGCCATTCTCTGACATTTTATAGACCAAACAACTAATCGATTAATCGAGAAAATAATTGAAATATTAATCGACTGGGAAAATAATCGTTAGTTGCAGCCCTAATGTAAACTGAAGTGCCTGTAGTGGAGCTTTATTCTTACTGTGGAAATTTGCTGAGCTTATACTTGGTTTTCAACAAATTCTAGCTGCAAGCCAATTCTGTTGAGGGCATTTGTACTCCACTCTTGGCCCCCTAAAACACCTAAAGCAGGTGAGCTACATGTTTAGATCAAGGGCTTCGAGGAGCCAATAAAAAAAGTCTGCCTGAGGGCATGTTCAAACCAAGTTCAGTGTGAGGGAGTTTGAGTTTAAGATATGAAGGTGGACAGAAGAAAAGCCAAACTGAGAAGCTTAACAATAGATCTCAGTCAACTGCAACGCTGTCTATTATCGTGGAAATGTCATCTAAACCAAATACAGGAAGAGACCCCAAAACACAACATTCTGTAGGTACTAGGGATAGGATAGTCAGAAAACCCAGTATAATCAAATTGACTAAAGTCAAACTACACTGGACTGATGGTCACACGTTTGTATCTGTCATTGCAGAGCACTCACGCACACAAACACACACACACACACACACACACACACACACACACACACACACACAGGTGTACATGTACTACACACTCTTTCCAGGATGACAGGATCCTAAAACTGTCCAGTAAACAAGCTACTCTGTAGGCCCATGAGAATTCTGTTTACATGATAGAGAAAATGGACATGTAAGCCTAAACAAATTTTTGGAATTGGAATCAAGGAAAAACCTAAACTCACTGTTCTTACACAACGAATAGAAGACCACCCAATACTCTCATATAAAATACAATGAAGTGTACCATAGGCATTACCGGTTATGAATGTCAAGGCGGAGTGATAGAACGAGTCCAGAGATTTTCACAATTATACTTGTGATATAATCTAACCTTCATTATGCTGCATATTTGTTTGTGATTTGCAACATTTTGCTTCTTTCCTGTCAGTCCCACCAAGTTGCCTGTAGTGTACATTGATGCCATCCTTTGAACACATTGGTCAACACCCATACATGTCACCTAACCTCAGCCAGTTAACTGTTTTTTATCTGTTTAGCTCCTTGCCTTCATCACTGTTGTTTGGATAATAAAAACATGACATAAACACAGTTCGTGCAGAGTGTTGACTGCACCAGTCCTAGCCTCTGCCTCAAACTTATAAAGAGGCAGTCATGTGTGGTCTAAAATAACTCTATCATGTCTATAGTTGGAGATGTTTTGGACGGCGGTGTGAGAAGCTAGCTTCATTTTGTCCATCTAAATAAGGCTTTGTTTACAGAACAATGGGGAATG
Source organism: Sander lucioperca (assembly GCF_008315115.2). Taxonomy (NCBI): domain Eukaryota; kingdom Metazoa; phylum Chordata; class Actinopteri; order Perciformes; family Percidae; genus Sander; species Sander lucioperca. The sequence goes on along the minus strand of NC_050195.1, from coordinate 13,422,447 downwards.
GGGAAAGAAAATATGAAAATAGTAAGGAGCTCCAATCCTTGCAGTGCAGTGTCTAACATGAGCAACACAAACAGTTTGGTTTACAAAAATGTAAAAAAAATAATAATAATAATACAATAAAAGCTAAAACAACAAAACACAATATTAACTTAAGATGTCCGAAAAGGAATAGGAAGAAAAGCTTATCTAATCCTTCCCCCTTTCAACTACTATATAATATCAATCTTTATGAATGGCTTCATATGTATATCATAACGCATTCTTTACAATTTTCTACATATGTATATACGCACAAACCACAAAAAGAAAACATATATATTTACATATGTATATATTCACCATAGAAAATAAACAATGTAAATTAACAAATATAATCTAAAATAATCTGTGAGAACACTGGGTCAAAACTCTCCTTCTTCCTCCCTGTGAAAAGTATATATTTGCACTGCTTTTTAAACTGGGTGCAGCAGGGTCACACACCACAAGGCTTGTCCTTTGTAGTATGCTGCGTAATCCTTGGTCAAGGTCTTTTCTCTTTTTCAGTGTTACACTTCATATCTGCAAAGGCACAAAGGGTCAAACTATGCCTCATCCATCAAAGCAGCCACCCTGTGTTGGCTTATATGTCTGCATCGCTGCTGTTTTTATTATTTATGAAGCCTCCTAGATCATAGAGACGTAGACATCCATTCAGATTGGAGGAAAGATGAGCTGTCAGCCTGGATGGACCAGCAAGTGGGAGTTATATGAAGTGATCAAGATGTCGAGATCTTCACATACCACTTGCACAGTTATCCAATCAAACCATATCCTTATCATTTAAAGATACGTGAAGGAATAATGCATTATAACTTTAAAATACAAGATTTGTGTGTCTTTGGTAGCTGTTACTGGGCTTCAATTAAGTTGGAAAAAGTGTATGTGTGTGTCTGTGCATATACAATTTACAGTTTCTGAAAATGTACATCTGCGTGCATGTATCTGTATTGGAGACAGAAGAGACAGAAAGCAAGTACGGTATGTTCCTACTGTGGATTCAAGCAAGGCCGTCCCCAATATCTACAAAAAGTCAAAGTGAAAGTCCTATTGTTAGGCTTTATAGCAGCTCTCTTGAATTAGCCCAACTCTGAAAGTTGTGGATCTAATTAGCAGCAGTGGGGTTTTTTTTCTTACAATGTATTATGTAATGTATTTGGTATCAGAAATTTTGGAGCTGTTAGGGACCCTGGACTGTTAGTGTTGTTTGACCTGCTTATAGAGTTGGGCGATATGGAGAAAATCAAATATCACAATATTTTTCACCAAATACATCAGTGTCGATTTTGTAGGCTTGACTATTGGTGCTTTCACAAAATATTAACACAATGAGAGGTTTGATAAATAATCACCAATAATGTGGATACAATGACTAGGTGGGTAAAGGCAAATAATTAAACCGCTATATGTCTGGTAATTTCAGAAAATGACATCACTTTACTGTAATGCAGCCTTTAAAACCAGAAAAAGACAACACTTGTGTCATATCACAATATTACGATATCCAAAATTGACGACAATATCTGGCCTCGATATAATATTGATATATTGCCCAGCCCTGGTTACATCAGAAATGGAGGCAATCAGAAAAAGCAACATGTTTATTACACTGTGTGTGTGTGTGTGTGTGTGTGTGTGTGTGTGTGTGTGTGTGTGTGTGTGTGTGTGTGTGTGTGTGTGTGTGTTGGGGTACTTGACTCTCCCTATCTCTACCTGAAACAGTTTTGGTTTGGTAATGAGACTCATAAAGCAGACTATTCCTGGTGCGATTCATCAAGGAATGTTTCCGGGCCATTGCTATTTTTTTTACCTCTTTGACTGTGCGGTCCAGAAACCTCTGTGCTGTTCAGTGTTGCTGCCACATCTCCATTCATTTGTAGGTTTTTTTAAAGAGAGATGCACCTTTGAGTGTTTTACCGCATGACTCACACATATGTATACACACAAATATGCACACACACCTCCACACACACACAAAATAGGTCATCATAAGCCAGCCCTCATCATTTGGTATGAATCATAACCTACCATCATAGAAATAGGCTCACAACAACTCTAGGCACGTGTGCCGCCATCGGCGTTTATTATTACTTTAATGTTGTTCAATTCATTTGTTGCTGTTCGTTTTTTCGGTGTTCCTTTAATTGCAAAGTGCACTGGGACCATGTTTAATGGTGATTTTACACAATCAAATTTGATTAAAATTAGATTGATTGGCAATCGGTAGCCCAACCAATGGCACCCTAGCGATAAGTGTGCAAAAGAGTTTTTTTGGATACGTTCCAATCCAAATGACCTCTTTTACAGGTATTCACGGTAGTTTGATTGTCTTTTTCCCCATCCGCATTCCGCGAAGACCCGCCTTACTCTGCCTCTGATTGACTAGTACTCTACGCGCCTTCTTCATGGAATGTGGCGAGAAGAAGAAGAAGAAAAAAATAACACTGCTTGAGCGGGCTCAGTAGATGATGGCAGGCCTAATGCTGATATGACACACTGATTAACAACATTTAAAATTGGCACTTCATAATATAAAAGGTTGCCGACCCCTGCTGTGGTCCAATCTACAATGATAATTATTTTATTGAGAATGTTATATTTTCAGGATTAAAACTCCCCCTAGGTATGAGTCTTTCCTCGCTGCATTATTTTAAGAACAGTCCAAACATGAAAGGACCCTCTAGGGCTGACTCAGTTCACAAAGGACCAGGTGGTATTTAATAATTTAAGAAATCATTATCCAGGACTTTATTTAAACCCTGTGGGGAAATCCTCTTTTCACTTGCTCCCATAACGGAGGTCAGAGGTAACACAGCGACAGAGGAGCAGCACAGGAGGTGGCAGGGATTCACTGTCATACTCAAAGACACTTCTGGAGGCTTGCTGACATGGGGCTTGAACTCGGAGAAGTTAACAGATGATTTTCTAAACACGCAGTCAAGCAGCATTGCTTTGAGGTTATTGATGACCCCTTCTCGTTCATAATGAATCACTTCCATTGATGCTGCTTAAACTATAGCAAAGGTTGTGAGAAATCCACAGGAAAAACAAGAAAAGAGCAAAAGACGTAGTCATATATATATATATATATATATTTATTTATATATATTTTTCTTTTCTTTTTTTTTTTTTTTATTTAAAAGGGACAACGCACATTATTCAACATGAGCAAAAAGTCCAACATGTAAATGTGCCAGATTTAGCCATGCAGGCTAATTTTCATATGCAGTCCCTAGCAGGTTGATGGGTTAAAACAATAGATAAGCTACAACAATACAACACGTAAACATAAAACAAGAACACATAGGCATAGACAGGTAAAATGACACAACCACTTTTACAGGTCATGACAGCTGGCAGGTTGATGGCATGAGAAAAACATAACACAAGTAGCATATAGAGTAGACACAGGCAAAAGTGCATAGACACATATTAAGACACATCAACAACATAGAAGCACCAAGCACATAAGCACACACAGAGACAATACTAAAGCGACAAAGAACAAACACATGTAAACTATGATTCAGTGGTTTAGACATTTGAAATGTTCTAAGTTGCTTAGACAGCATGCTTTTCGTTTGAAAGCCTTGACAGTAAAGTTACTGAAGTGAAATGGAGATTGATAGAGATAAAGTCAAGCGCAGAGAGGGAGATGAAGAAAGTGACATACAGACCCAAAAAGCTGTGGTTGAGGACATAAAAACTAATCCAGCAGTATGTTCAGTAATGAGAAGCGAACAGAAGGGGATGAGAGAATGGAGAAAGAGAGAGAGAGAGAGAGAGAGAGAGATGTTAGGAGTTTGCAAAGGCTGACTGGGTGGACAGAGGGAGGGATGGAGTTCTTTGCGTAGGATAGCAATCAGTACTGACACAGGCTGAGATTTCAAGTGATGGACGGAAAGAAACAGTCTGAACAAGTTCATTTAAAGAAACATTTTATAAAATAAAGTGGGAACATATTTGGTTCTGACTATCCAATTTTGTCAGCTGTGGTGACTCATGAGCTAGCTAAATATTCTTTTCTGCTTTCATATACTGCAACCAAGTGACTATTGCTTCTGCTGCAAACACATCACATCCCGTGCAGCAATATATAGATTCTCCAGGGACATATCTACCCAAAACTAAGTGTTACAAACATCAAAGATCGTTTTAATAGCGTATTCTTGTTGATATTTTTGTATCCAGCACCCATCCTGCCGAGGTGTAATGGATGTGTTAAATCCATTACACCTGTTCAGCCAATTATACATCAACTGCCGTAGTTTAATGGACCTGTTTGAGCTTGACTCAATACTGTGAGTTTTAAATTGCCTGCAAAGAGAAGCAAAATGGACATGTTCGGTCTCCGAAAAACAGATATAAAAAGCAAATGAGGGACAGGCAAAGAACGGGATGGAGTGGAAAAAAGCAATGGAAAGAAACATTCAGATTCAGTGTGTGGGTGATTTTAGAGTACCCAAGGAAGGAGGGTTTATTAAGAGAGGGTACAACTGCCCATGTACCCTTTTATTAGATAAGGAGAGAGATGGAGAGTGATGGAGTGAAAGAAAAAAGAATAAAGAAAGGGAGGTTCATGTTGGGGAGATGTAGCAGATTAGAAAAAGAAATGCAGAGGTAAAAAGAGAGACCAAGAAGCAAAGCGACAGAAAAGAGAGAAGAGAACAGAGAGAGAGAGAGAGAGAGAGAGAGAGAGAGCGGGAGACAGAGAGAGATCAGGTGTATTGAAAGAGAGAACAAAAGGAAATCCTGGATAAAGAGAGAGTTGAGTTAGGAGAGAGGGAGGGACGGAGAGAGATCCTGTGTGGAGGAAGAGTGAGAGAGGGGGAGAGAGAGAGAGAGAGTGCTGAGCGGAGGGAAGTCTCAGCAGCAGCAGCAGCAGCAGTTTGGCTGAGCTCTCAGTCAGTCCGGCTACAGCTGTGGATCTGATACAAGCTCTGTTTCTCTACGGGCCCTGAGAGACTGACTGATACACAGACAGAGAGACAGAAAGGAAAGACGGACCATCAGAAAGAGCGAGAGAAACAGAGGAAGAGCAAGCCAGGCGGTCACCAGAGTAGGAGGGGAGGCAGAGCCACGAACCCCCAGGTGCCAAAACTCTTTGTCGCTGGCGAAGCAGTGGGGGCCGACCAGTGACACGGTTAAGGGGGGGCAGGGAGGAGGTGGAGCAGGAAAACGAAGAGACCTCTGGGGCACGGCAACGGTGCCAACTGTGCCCACAGTGGTGCCGCCTTCGCCCTTTTCGTCTCTGGGGGAGAGTGGAGGGGGAAGGACGGCTGACGGAGTGGCAGGACGGGGGAGTGCGGATGGCGGGCGGGCAAGGGGGGCCAGCTGGGGAGGCACAGGGGATGCCCGGTGGGATGTGCCCGTGCCCCTGGGCCGGGGCTCCTGGGTGGAACAGATGAGCGAGATGTCGCTGAGTGGGCGAGACAGCCTCCCCCAGGAGGGGGGGAGGAACGCCAGGGTCCGGAGGGCTGTCCGCATCTCGTCTCTCGTTGCTCAGGAGGTGAGTGGAACAGCAGTACCTGTGTGTGTGTGTGTGTGTGTGTGTGTGTGTGTGTGTGTGTGTGGTTCAGGGGTAAATTACACAATCAGAAGATGAAAGTGTGATTGAGGCCTCAGTAGGAGATGAGTCATGTTTGTGTGACAGGGTAAGCAATCAGCAAAATACATGTGATGTGTATTACAGATGTGTGTATGAATTTACTTTCATCAGTGGTCTGAGCTCTGGTACATGTGACCCTTGACCTCATCACTGTAGATGTCAAGGAACCAAGGCTGATTTCTTTTGTGAGGGACATTGGATAAGAACATCAAATATGATTCCTGTATTCAGATATTAGCCATATTCAACGCTGATATTAGAACAATGCTGTATCTCAGCAAATGTGGACTATAAAATTGCATTTCTTAGTACAGTCATTGTCCCAATGACCTATGGACACTAGGGCTGCAGCTACCAATTGTTTTCTTTACTAATTCATCTGCTGATTTTTTACTACATTAATTGAATAATTTTGTTTCAGAAAAAAACCCTGAAAAATAGCCATCACAGTTTTCTTAAGCACAAGGTGATGGTATTAAATTGCTTGTCCTGTTTTCAATTTTGTCACATTTTGATATCAATTATTAAGATAATACCATAAGCCATGATAATTGTACTTCGACATTTTTGGAATGGCACCCCCTTAACTGAATTATTGTTGCACATTTGCTTCTATGTTTAATTTAAAGTTTACATAATTTTCACCTCTGAGAGGCATAAAGAAAAATATGGCTGCCTGTGTATTGACAGTACAGATAATTCTGGACAATATTAACCAAAGTTTGTGAGTGTCATTTGGCCATCTTGCCTGTTATGTGATGTGTAGACACTTGAACATGAACTCTATATAGTTGTTATGCTACTTGCAGTACAAAGTGAGAAAGTGAAAAGTTATCAAAGCTGAGTCTAAATAGTATGTGCTCATAAATCATAGGTTATAAGGTCTGGGAGTGTGTAGAGGAAATTAGGAATACAGCTACATGGGCTTAAAATACAGCATGAACTGATGGTGAAGATGTACTGTTTAACTGCAATTCTGACCTACACTCTAGACGTGTGAGAGGAGAGGACATCAGTCCTCCTCCACAAATTAAAATAATCACTCATTAATTTATCTACTCATTAAAATGTGATGGGTAAAGTCATAACATGCCGGAGATAAATTGTCAACCAATAACCTGGTAGTTTGACATCACCTGACTTAAAAACTACTTTCTAATTTTAAAATATGCACATTCTAAAAAAAAAAAAAGGGAATTGTGTAATATTCAGCGGTCACTGTAATGTAATGTAATGTGTGTGTGTGTGTGTGTGTGTGTGTGTGTGTGTGTGTGTGTGTGTGTGTGTGTGTGTGTGTGTGTGCGTGCGTGCATGCGTGCATGTGTGCATGCGTGTGTCTTAACTTTGGTCCTGGGGCAAGCAGTGTTTCCATGTGTATGGCCCAGTGTCCAATGTCATCTGTGCAGAGAGACAAAACATCTGCACCAAAGCATCTGGGAACATTGAGTTTGAGAGTGCACTGAACCCAGCTCTCCTTCTCTACACTGTTCCTTTTCTTCTCTCCTCTTCTCTCCTGTCCTCCATCACCCCAGCAGCTGATGTAGACCCAGTCCAGGGCAATACTAATAGAACAGTGTGAAGTTAAAGTTGGACGCTGCTTCTCACAGCTCCACGTGTGTTCTCTTTTAGTTCCCTCCATCATTTTTGTTGTGTGTATTTGAGTGTGTATTAGAAAGAGCAAGAGAGATTGAGGTTAGAGCTGGGCTAAGCTGCTGACATTGTTCAAATGTTGCCATTTTAAGCTCTTCGTTCTGTAGCTCTGTAAACACTAAAGATTTGCCGCTACAGAGAGAGAGACACGGGAAAGGGAGGGAGAGAAGGGGTGAAAATGAAAGAGGAGAAGAAGGGAAAAGCAGTATATAAATGCCCTAAAGGCCCTACTTTATCAATATTTCTCTTTATAAATACTGGCGGATGCTGCAGTGTTGGACCACTCTTATTTATTACATCAAAAGCACATATGCCAAATGTCACTTGATTAAAGAAATTTCATTAACAAACTTTTATATCTTGATAAAAAAAGACTAGTTGAGGGAAAAAAACAACTTTAGATAACATCATGAATACATTGACAATATGTGTTATGTGTTAGCTGTGCGTATTTGCATGTTTGTGTGCTTGTGCGCATCTGTGCATTGACAGAGAATGTGCGTGCAGGAGTGGATAGTGTGCAATGTGGACACTGGCAAGCTCTGGCTCATCAATACAAAGCTAACAATTGATGGATTGTGCATTGTGTCTGTGTTTGCTCACACACACACAGACACAAACATTAGCATGTCTGCATATTTCTAGTCTATATAAGTTTGTTTTGATACTAGACACAGTAACAGGACTTCATGGTAACACCAATAGCTCATGTATTACCAGTGGGTTGTTATATTGACACTTTATTTTGACACTGGTATTTTCAAATACCAAAAACACCATTTTCATTTTGAATGGTTATTAAATGAGCACTCCACTGATTTTACACAGAAAGTTCAGTTTTCTCATCACAAGGAGTATTAATGCACTGGTTCCGAAAGTGGGGTCCGGGGACCCCCAGGGGTCCTTGAGGGGGTTCCAGGGTGTTCGGTTCCCAGCACGGTGACACAATGACAGAATGTATGGCTGTTTTGGTCTTTGGTTTCATACACTTTCTGTAATAAAACATCTAAAAGCAAAAAAACCTATCAGATGGGGACTGCTGGGTCCAAATCTTATCAAATGGGGGTCCTCAGTCTAATTTGTGTCAGTTTAGTGGTCCTTGGCATTAAAATAAAGTTTGGGAACCACTGGTTGTAGGTAGGATTGGGTACCGAAAGCCGGTGCTAATACGGCACCGGTGCCTAAACGACCGGTATCTACCGGATCGAATCACAACGCAGATTTCGGTGCCTCATTTTGGTGCCACTTAAATGCCTTCTGGGCTGCTCTCTGATGCTCCGCAATGGACGTTAGAGGGAACAGGAGCATCGCTGCACATGACGCTAGTTAACACTTCACTTGGCAGCAGGTAACGTTAGCCTACCATTAGCTAGCAGCTGGATTAAACACGGTTAAAATGCTGACAGCTAACGTTAAACACTGTAAAAGTTTGACTGTATTTCACTGTAGAGGATTCCAACAGCAGGACGTTAAGCAGTGTGCAGCTGCCGTTGTCGGAAAAACAACACAGACGGTGCGTTCACTTGAAACTAGTAATCCTCGTGGTTAGGGTTGGGTACCGAAACTCGGTGCCAATAGAGCACCGGTGCATGAATGGTAGTAATGAGACCGAATAAGAACGTTTAACGTTAGTGAATATTTTAGACAATGAAAACGGCGAGTTCATGAGTTCGCCACTTGAAAGAGACACGAGAGAGGAGCTCATGAACAAGCATGTTGCTACCGGTTGCTATGACAACACAAACAAACTGTTGCTGGTGCGCATGTCCATCGTGATGTCATGGGCCAGTCAACACGGAAGAGCCGAGCTCCATGTTTGCTTTACGCGCTTTTGATCATTGGAATGAACGGGGCTTCCTGCCGAACACTGTATCCAGCTCTCTTAATACATCCATGTTTAGTACCCTTCTTTTTTTTCTTCTTTTTTTTTTTACTTTATTAAAAAGTACTGGTTCAGGCACCGTTTAGGCACCGGCACCGTTTTAAAAGTAACAATTTAGCACCGGTATCGGAAAAAACCCAAACGGTATCCAACCCTAGTTGTAGGTATTCTGTGGTTTGAAGGGAGCTTTTCAAAGTCTGTGAACAATAACCGTGATGACATCATCAGGGTTATTTGTCTAGGCTTGAGCTTTAAGACTTAACATTTATAACACAAAACCTGTATTGCAAACTGTAGGTGTAGATGTAGAGTTTGAAAGGCGTGTGCATGCGAGGGTCTATTGAAAGACACCATTAAGTTGCATCATAGGAAATGTAGGAGCCAGCGTTTCTGGAGCTTGAACAAATCGAGAGACTAAAGGGTGAGGATAACTTGGCCTCTGCTGCTTCATTGTTTTTTTTAAATCTGTCTCTTCCAAGTCCCCCAACTCTACTCTACTGAAGGATTAAATTAAATCACTGGAATACCCCTTTAAATGTAAAATGCAGCTGCTGTACATTTAGAAGTGAATGGAAGGTATCATAAAAACTAGTACATTATTGTTTCCTAAAAATAACTCCGTGGATGGCAGTTTTATAATGTATTTAAAACAAGGCAAGAGAATGTGTTCTGTCAGACAAAAGTGCCCTGTTTTCTTTTATTTAAAGTGATGTTTTTATTTCTGGCAGTAACAGGTAGACACAGACAGAAGCAATCAGGGAGAAATAGGTGTAGTAATAATAGCTGACATAATTATAGTCTGTCAAGGAAAGGAGTGTGTGTGTGTGTGTGTGTGTGTGTGTGCGTGAGTGTGCGTTTGTGTGTTTGTGTGATCACATAAATTGCCCGAACCTGACCTTGTGTGGCTGAAATAGTGTTGACAGGAAACACACTGTTATAGTAATAAGTGTGTGAACAAGTGTGGATTGTTTTTTTCAGCGGAGCTACAATTACTTGTGCAGGAGGATTATACACATTAGAGTATGCATGCATGTTGAATCGATGCATACGCACTTCAGTTAGCTGAGCAGCAGCATTACTGTATTTGGACGCATACATATTTTAGAGAACTATTTTGAGGTGTAATATTTTTCAGCAAGCGCATAATATTCTCTTTCCACAACAGATACATTCAGTTTCTCTCCTTCATGTCTCAGATAAGGCAGAGCACAAACCGCCTCCATACTGGACTATAGTGAGGCAAAATAAATAAGTAATGGCTTCCAATACAAAACTTACCCAAGAGAAAAGTTATGTTGCCGGTCTCCAGGACTGTCTGTAAAGGAGAGAGAGAGAGAGAGAGAGAGAGAGAGAGAGAGAGAGAGAGAGAGAGAGAGAGGATAAGGGTAGTGCAAACAATTTCCATCCGTCATCTTTACCAGCCATGCCCTTGAACGCAGCAATCAGTAACTCTGGACAAATCAGTCAGGAGTTTCTTCCTTCTGCCTTAAATTCGGTCCTCTCACTACACTACACTACACACACACAGAGAGTGACAACTGGAATTTGAAATAAAAGTTTTATTCTATACACACACACACGAACACACACACACACACACACACACACACACACACACACACACCCTTAGCCATCTCTGGAACGCCTTGGTTGGTGGGTGATGAAGTATTGCTGTTGCCCCTGAGCAAGTCCCAGCATTCTGTTTGTCTCTGTCTGTCTTGCTGTCTCTTTTAATCTCAGGAATGTGGTTTGATCAGTTTGAAATTGAATTTGGCATGTTCTCAAAGGCTGTCAAATGTAGTGCCATGTGTAAATGCCAGTGTATTGACAGCGACTGGAGGTGTGTTCCTCCATGCCAGAGGGTGGTGTTACACTGCTATGCTAGCCAGGCTCGTAATAACTTCTAAACGGCCAGTGTTGCGTTAGACGTGAAAGATGTGACCTGGACTGAATGCAATTCACCCGGACAATGAATGCCTTCACATGCAATTCACGTCTTTCCTTGCCCCCTGGTGGGGGTGTGTGTGGTTGACTTCCCACCCAACACAACCAGCACCCTGCGAGCGCAGTAGGGCTGTCCTCGATGAAAGAAATTCTTAGTTGAAGAACACACTTTAAATTAGTTGATTTAATTGACAGATCTGTAAAACTCTGTGGAGTGTCTCCACAAAGAATCATGCAAAATAATCACTTTAAAGTTTGTGTTTACCAAAGATATGCTTATACATTTCTTGGAAATAAGTCGTTCAGCATGAAAACAAGCATAGACATGACTAAACATGACGAAATAAATCTTATTCGACTAAGACCATGCTGACCCTGTTTCCTACTGCTTTCCTACAGTAATAGTAATACAGTAATTGAATAACATATATACATTTATTTAGTTTTTTTTTCGTGTTTAGCAATCTGTACGTCTAAACAGGTGGGTCTGGAACTCATGCATGCGTAGGAGGATGTTTCTCAAGCCAGCCGTCGTCTGAAAGCCATCGGTCCTGAAAGATACTTATACTTTTCTTTCCTGTGCTTTCTGTGTTCTTCTTTTATGAACATAATGCTGAAATTTGTTTGCACTACATTACTTAATCCTCACGTTAGACCTGTTGGAAGTTTCATTTTGCCATTGTGTTATCAGATAAATCCTAAAGATTGTTCCTTTATGAACATAAATAATGATGTGGACCAGCACATTTCTCTTTCTGAGGCACATTATATCACTTGTACAGGCGATAATGTAAAAACCATTCTCCAGTGTAAAATATGTGATTTTATTGTTTTCTCCATAACCTTCTGGTGACCCCAGGAAATGATCTCTTATCTCACACTGCACAAGAAGTGTGTGGCGCTGTCTGTAGCCCTCTTTCTGTATTTTCTCTTCTCTTCAGAAGTAACATATTTATACCTTTAATCTAAACTACCAAAAAATGGTTAAGTACAATTACTTACCTTGGGGTGTTGTGAATGAAACTGAAGCTGTACGTTGTAGAAAACAACATCATTACCAGTCTTGTTGATCTATCTTGAAGTATGCATTCAGGGAGGTGACTCATAGGCAGGAGGATGGACTTATTGGTGTTGCAATTGTTCCATCCACCCAGTGTAGCAATTCAATCAAAAAGTGGAATGTAGCCATACTTGTGAAAAAAGCACCACTAATTGCATGACATTGTTAAAAAGTTGCAGGTAATGATGCATTGCAGGGGGGTGAATGAAAGTGTGTAAAATGTTTGCCAAGTTTTGACTGTCGGGCTGTAACTAAAGGGCTTTTCTGTTTGTCCAACCTGACTTGTCGATGACAGTTTTGCTCTTCAGTTGTTTTTTGTCTACATTTTTACATTTCTTATTTGCACTTTCATTCATATTTTTCCTCTACTCACCCTCTCTTATTTATTTTCCTCCCTCTCTCATACACATGCACACAGTAGCTCTCTCATAATTGCAGCCTCTTTCTTTCTCTCTGTTCATTTGTGTATAACAATTTGTTTGCCCTTTAGTTGTGCCTTGCCTTTGTGTGTTCTTGCATGTGAGTGACCTCCCTTGAGTAAGGCTGTTTTTTAGCTCTCCCCAGGGTGCCCCCCATCCCCTTTAACTTTACTCTCTCTCTCTTTCTCACTCTCTCTATGACCACATTCTCTCCAATTTGTTGTTCATCTCTGGAAGGTGATTGGAGGGTTGTTGTATTCCCTGTTGGTTAGTCTATCAAGCTCCAGGGAGCGTGGGTGACTGGGTAGCCTGAAGACGGACACTTTGAAGCCTAAGGGCAGCTAAGGAGACTTGCTGTCTGGCCTTTAAAATATATTAGCCAAGTCGAGGAAGTTGTCCTTATAGATTCATGTTTTTTTCTGTTGTATTACATTTGTGTAGTGATACTTTTTATTGTGCAGATCTTTTTAAACCTTTTTTAAAAGCTTAGTAAATGTCAGGCAGAAGAAGAGAGAATCACAAGTACTCAAAGAAGGATTTGATTGTATGCACCATTACCTGGTTGGCTGCATTCTAAATTTAAATGATTTATAGATTCATTCACTTTTATTACCAGTTATACACATGTAAGTAGCAGTCATTTTTCTATGAGGTCATGCAACTATCACAGGCTCACACCAGACACAGTAACATGCTAATGGAAAACCTTGATGAGAATGGTTAGCGGGCCATGCGTCTCTGGTACATTATTGCGGGTGTATAACTGTGTTTTTTTCTCTTTCATCATAGACCCAATTAAACTTGAAAGCAAAGCTCACTTCATAACCCATGAATTTTAATAAAAAGGAAATAAGGGAGGGCTTTGTCGCTTGAATTGTGGCAATGGAACTTATGTTGCTCTTTTAAAATAGATGCAGCATTGTATTATAAAATGTTAATCACTGATGAAAGAACTGATATGATTATAATAGTTTTCTCATTTGCTGTATAAAATTGTACGTAGAGTACAATGGAGCACATGTAAAGCCACAACACTATGGCCTTACAAGATGTCAATCCAACCCACATCCTCCAATGAAGGTTGAATTGACACAAAATGTGATCAATTATGTGAGACGCACACAATTGTACTTTCTGCTGATGTTTGGCCAGTAGCCTAGTGCGCGTTGCAACTTATTGAAGCCATTGTAACTTTAAAGTTTGTTTTTAGGAATATTGTTGCCTTAAGAGTGAATAAACTAACCTGGTGACTTTGTAAATACACGTATATGAAACTTTGTTTTACTTGAAGCTTGAGAAGAAGCTGACAGACACACACCCCTGACCTATTATCACCCTATTAAGTATTTGGATATTGAGCAAACAGTTACTTATTTACACATCCAGTAGAAACGGAAACATTAGCATTTCATTTTAAGTTGGAGTTGTTTATTCTGACTTCCTGATTAATTGAAGTCCCGTATTTACTCTCCTTTTAGCTCTGGTTTGGTCTCCATAAACTCACTAAGTTTGTTTGCTATTTGGTGCTGAGAGATTTTTTTGCCATGCTAGTGGCATAGCCCCAGGGATGGCAATGGCAGTGTCCACTGGTCTGCCACGCTGGTCCAGACTGAAATATCTCAACAACTACTGGATGGATTGCCATGCAATTTAGTACAGATTTCCATGTTACAAAGTGGATCAATTATAGTGGCTTTAGTGCTACGAGCAGGTCAAAGTTTTCACTTATCATTTGAAATCAACTGGATGGATTGGCACACAATTTGGATATTTATTGTGCCCAGACAATGTATGTATCCTACCGGCTTTGGTAATCCCCTGACTTTTTCTGTAGTGCAGCCATACATTTGACATTTGTGGTTTTGAGTGAACTATTGGATGGATTGCCATGAATTTTGGTACACACATTCATCTTCCACTCAGGATGACTTGTAATCATTTTATCATCGGGGTCAAAATGCTAATTTGTCCAATACTTTGGTTTATGACCAAATGCAAAATAATAGCTTCCGCTGCACCTTGTTTTTGGTACTAAGTAGCTAAGGTTAGCATGCTAAACATCAGCATTGTTAGCATTGTCATTGTGAGCATGTTAGCGTGAAGACATTAGCATTTAACTCAGTACAGGCTCACTGTTCTGGCTGTAGAGCCTTAAGGTGCTAACACACCAAGAGGATTGTCGGCGCTCGGTCCAAGTTGGGCCTTTTCACGTTTACAATACATTACCTCACTTTTGAACATAAACATGTATTCTCAAGATCTACATACCTACAAGATAGAAAAATAGAATAATGTCCTATACCATTAAGCTTAATTTAAAGGCCGTAGACCTCTCTTCCTTTCACCGTGGTTGGTGTTAGACAGAGAACTAATCCTCCTAGCAAGAAAGCTAGCTAACTAGCCAGCTGGCCAGCCACTAAGTTAATAAAATGTTTCATTAACACACTCTTGTCACAGTGTAGGAAAGCACATAGATATCGCCAGATAATAGGGTGACCAGATTTCCCAGAACCAAAACCGGGACACTTTGAGCGTGACCGTAGTGCTTGTGCACGTACACGCTTTTTAACGTGAACATGTGCCAGCTCAGGTCAACCATAGACACAGACAGATTAGACCTAATTTTGCCAACAGCACACATAGGCCTACTGCTCACAACATAATGGGGTATCTCAGTTAATATTCATGAATGTTCTTGGTATGTGGTCTACATATCTAAGAAATAATATTAAAAGACATTGAGTGAGTTTCGTGGGGGACCAACTTTATTTTTCAGAATTAAATCATTCTTTTGGAAAATGCACCCACTGAACTTGTGAAAAACTTTATGAAAAGATATTTTTCATTGCACTAAACGAATTTGTCATTGCACTAAATTAATTATTTGGAACTGCTGCCACAGGCTTGAACTAAAGTTATGGTAACACTTTACGGTAAGGATGAATAAATGGATAAATGAATTATGAATTCATGCATGAATTAATTCATGATTTGCGCATTACTTCATTCCTTGATATCGTATGAATCATAAGGAATTGACATGAGTTCATAGCCTCTCATTCATGACCTCATGCATGAACAACACATCAACTAAAGCATTAGGTAAGGTGGCTACATCATTATGCACAAGATGTGTTCAAATCAGAATTTGTGCAGTGATGACCACAGTTTTTGCAGAAAAATAATCATGATCATGCTTAACAATTATGTGCCCACGTACCTAATGCTTTAGTTGTGTTGTTCATGTATGAGATCACGAATGACAGACTATGAACACGTCAATTCCTGATGATTCATGGGATATTAAGGAATGCAGTAACGCATAAATCATTAATTACATAATGCATAATAATACTTAGCCTACATCAATTAATTCATGCATGAATTCATGATAATTCATGTACCCTTACCATAAAGTGTTACCAGTGTTATTCTAACCAACAACACACACACACACACACACACACACACACACACACACACACACACACACACACACACACACACACACACTTAAATGTAATCTCATTTGATAGAGCAGATAGCTTCCCTATTGGAAACATTCATTCTGTATTTGTTAGAGGAGTGAATTTGCTCAAGAATCAATGTGTTGGCTGAAAGCCTACTGTGAAATTGCGCACAGGTGTCAGCAAAATTGGCCCGTGTGACGAGTAGCGTCTTTAAGGTGGGAATGGTCATGCGGTTCCTCTAGTCAGTCCATGTGTTGTTCATGAGCGAAAAGATCCGCTCAACAGGAGCATTTATGCCCAGTAGACACATGACGAACTGACAAAGGAGACCTACATTTTTGAACGGAATCACATTTCCACCCAGCGCTCGTCCGCTGACTTTCTAGTGGACCTGGAGGGACTGGTTAAAATGAGACAGATAAGCCGCATTGTAGCAATGTTTACAAATATACATTGTAATGCTGGCTGCACAGATTATGCAGACGCAGACCGCTACAATTGACTGACACACACACACACACACACACACATTGTTCAAATCATACGCTGGGCGCTTTATTAGTCTTTCTACATGGGTTTAGTTAATGATCGGGCTATAATAAGACCACGTCGGCTATGTAATCGCTGACAACAGTGGTTGGTGTAAACTGGGACATTTTAGCGTCCCGACAGGCTTTTGTCAGGACTCGGGACACACAACTCAGAATCAGGACTGTCCCGGTCAAACCGGGACGTCTGGTCACCCTACCAGATAAGAGACAACTTTGTTTGGCTCGTTTTCTGTAAGCAGTGTAGCATGAAAGCTCAGTGGGTGGAAGCAGCAAGCTAGCTAACTAATCAGCCGGCTGCAGTGGTGCTGCTCGGTCCCTTCGCTTCCCCACCGCCGGGAGACTTCTTTGCAGAAAGAACGGATAACAGCCCGGGAGAGAGACAGCGTGGTTAGCCATCTCCCGATGTCCGCTGTCTTCCGGCGGGGAGTGACGCAGAGGGACGTAGGCTCTGTACTGCCGCTGGCTGATTCAGGCAAACGCTGTTTAGTTGTATGTATCATAGCAACATTTTTATATCTGGTTTCCCTTTTTGAATGACAAATAGATTACCGCCGCCTGCTGGCATGTGAGTTATTTCCTCTCATACATGCGTAGAACGTATGTCGTGGTTGGCCGTCGGCTGTAGGCTTTGCGATGTCTTCAAGTGCAACTTTTTAGCCAAGACAAAGGCAGTCTGCCTGATGTGTCAGGCCCTTTAGTTGTTTTAACTGGAAACAGCTGTCTGCAGCTGGAAACTAGGTTGATGAGAGCAGTGAAAGTGAACCATATCGTGAATTTGGCAGAAAACCAAAACAATGAGATAAAAGAAATTGGGTGATTATTCTCTGTGAGTCTATCACTGCAGGGGACCCCTTTGATTTATTAGTAATATAAAAAACATAGATTAGTGAAGCTTTGTACCTCCCTTGTACTTTATATGTTTACACTGATAATAATTTATGTTGTTGTGCTGCACTATAGCTGTCATCTACAAAATGCAAATGAGGAAGAATCAAACCAGATAGGTCATTTTACAAAATTGAATTACCTGGCCGGTAATTCATCTCAAAATGTGTGTGCGTTTGACTTAATGTGTGTCTCTGGGGTTTGAGGTAAGGGATAATGTGTGGGTGTCTATGTTTGTATGTTTAGATGATGGTGGCAGCTCAGTGGTGCAGAGCCTCATACGTAATATCGGCTATTTTATTTAGCAGCTCAGCTTTTGCGTGCGTGCGTGTGTAAACTGACAGCAGCTGGCTTCTCACAGTCTTATCATCAACAATTGCATGTGCATCTCAAGCTTCAATCATTCTTCATCACATCCTTGTCTATGTGCACATGCAGGTGAGAGACACAATAGTACTCTCTCTCTCTCTCTCTCTCTCTCGCTCTCTCTCTCTCTCTCTCTCTCTCGCTCTCTCTCTCTCTCTCTCTCTCTCTCTCTCTCTCTCTCTCTCTCTCTCTCTCTCTGTTGTTTCCTTGCTGACTTCCTCACACTAACACACAATAACACCCACACAGAGAAACAAATTTACACGCACATGCGAACGAAAGCAGCCGAGACCTCCCTTAGGATCCAATCAATAGAGTCTAGCTGCCTCCTACATTGTACTGATGATGACAACTTGTCCTTGGCAGCTCTCTCTCTCTCTCTCTCTCTCTCTCTCTCTCTCTCACTTTCACACTTTCACACAGAGATAGACACACATGTGCAGCTACTTGCTGTAATTGACTGTGACTTGTCAAACATCTCTGCTTCTTTGTCCCGATGAATCCGGCTTCAAACTGGGAATAGGAATGTGGAACGTTTTAATAATAATTGCACACCAGTCATGAGTCCTCCTCTGTCGTTTCATGGAGAGAGAGAGAGAGAGAGAAAAAGAGAAAGTTGGCACTTCCTACCCATTCTTTTCACACCTCATTTCTCATTCTTTTTGGTGCTCGCTTTGCCCGCCTCTCCTACTGCATTTACACCTGGCATTTAAATGCTGTCTGAGCCCAGATATGTTATCTAGATAATGGTATGGATCTTGCATTTACTGTACACCTACTATAAATGATGTGTTCATTGTCTGAAATATGTATCCAGTGTTGTAATCCAGTGTATGTAAAATGGTGAATGTGAACAGGGTTGATGCCAAAGTTAGAAGTGGTGATCTAGTGTTTTTTACTTGAGGACAGATGCTGTCATTTTCTTCTCCAATTTTGAACAAGCTGTTGAAACTACATTTACACCTAGGTGACTGTGGCCAAAATCCCTTCACAATGGAAGCCAGACTGCCTCTAGATGTGGTCTTGTTAAATGACTGATCTGATTGCAGTGGGTGCTATGTACAGTATGTTCTGTACTTAAGGGTTAGGGTTAGTATGGATAAGATGCACTATCCAGAATGCATCTGTTATCAGTAATACACCTTTTTTCCCGGATCTCAGCAATTACTTTGGTGGGTACAGTGTTATCATAACCAATAGAAATAATGGCCAAAGTTACAAATATAAGAACTTAGTTATTATAAACAGAAGTATCTCAGGTAGTCATACCAATGAGCCAACTTGCATAATACCGAGGGCCAGATGTACGTGCATTTGTGAATGTAGCATTATCAGCGCCATGGCCAACCCGCAGAAAGTGCACGCTGTGATACTTCAGCTCACGTCGTATTTCCCAAACCTGCAGTTCATCGGGTAATCAGCGCCTTTCTCCGCCCACTATACCGTAAATTGCGCTGTAGCAAAGCGTTAGCAAAGCAAAGTACTGGTGCTATGATACGGCTGAGTGCAGACTGCCATATTCCCACTGCTGTTTGAAATGATCCTGATGCCAATATTTGTAATGTAGCGAGGAGTTTAACAACTGCTGGAATGGAATGTGAACGCTGAGTCGGATGTCATCTTTGATTTCTTCCAGTAACTGCAATATTGCATGGCTGCTTAACGCTTAATGATTTCGTGTTCATTCAACTGAAAAAGTGTGATCCTTGTTCAGCTCGTCTCCTTGGCCTATGTCTTCGTCTTGCTCGGATTACTGCGGCCATTTCACCAGGAGGCATATGCCAGGAAACCCGCTTCCTGGTTTACACCTGCTTTTAAGAGGCAGAGAATTTTCACCGCAAAATAGAGGCGCTTTCACGGGCGGTTTTTGTACATACTGCGGAATACATAATAGGCACACTTTACGCTTCCCCTCCCATCTCTTTATGGGAAACTCCCACTTTCCCCTTGACCTTCCCATGAATGCATATGCATGACACGGAAAAGTGCAATTTGCCATTTTCAGTTCCCACGACAGGCAGTCTGCGCTTTTACCTCAGTGCAGCCTGTTTGTACATACCTCGCCATGCTTTTACGTGCACGTTGAGAAACAAATACGCCTGAAGTGGTCGCAAAAGCGTTAGTACATCTGGCCTCCAGGCTCTGGGACTGAGAAAAAATGTGATGTAGCAATCATTAGCATTATTAATACACCTGTGCTTTTTCCAGCTATGACGTCAGAGTATATGCCAGTCGTGACTATAGTAGTGCTTACAGTATCATGCATTTCATGGGGTTGGTTTGCTCCTCTACGCTGTTTCTTTCTCTTTCTACCTCTCTCTGTCTCTCTGTCTTTGTCAGCTTGATTGAGTCTCTCCTTTGTGGAGTTGACACTCTTCTCGCTGTGCGTCTCTCCATCTTTTTTTTTACCATGCAGCATTAGTGACACAGAGATGATAAATGGAGAGAAATGATCTACCTCCTCTGCTGCTGCAGCCTGATTCATACTAACTTGGTAGTGCGAGTCTGACACATTCCGATGGTGTTTCTCCACCCTCTTCCTCCTCTTCGTGTTATACCTATCGACCACACGCGCGTGTGTGTGTGTGTGTGTGTGTGTGTGTGTGTGAGTGAGTGAGTGAGTGAGTGAGTGAGTGAGTGTGTGTGTGTGTGTGTGAGTGATCTATTTCCAGGATTGTGAGGTCTTACTCCTGTGGGCCTAGCCATCTGTATGCACTCACAGTATCTTTTTGCAGTGCCCAACACACACACACACACAAAGACACACATACACACACACACACACACACACACACACACACACAGATATCAGAGTTTTCCCAAAAGAGAGCCACACAGACCCAATTAGTGTTTTACTGCACCTCTAAACTCAAACAATCTGCTCGACAGTACGCTGCCATTCGTCTTGTTTTGATACCTGTTACATTAAAGTTAGAAGCTGGACAGTTTGCTGATTTTTTAACGAGCTCTGTGTTTTAGAGATTTGTGTTGGTGTTTATGCACTCTGTGTTATTCTTCTACTACTACTTCTGAGTGCTGTTATAGCATCATGTGATAGTCATCAGTTTGCTCTAGCATGAGGCAGACACTGAGGTTTTTCCCTGTCATCTGAATGAACTGGATTTAGTGTGAGTAGATCTTATAGTCCTACGTATTCTGTGGTTTATTGGCTATAACAAGGCAGTGCTGGGCCATGGTGGGCTAGAATCACATGTCAATTACAATGAAATCCCAGTACAGATTTTGTAATAAATGAGATTGAAGACACATTTCTGATTTTTTTTAAATCTCATGTTTTTGAACCACACTCAGGGACATTCAAATTGGCTTATCTTGGGGTTTAAGGCACATCATCACACATTTTATAGTTTTAGTCCTTGTTCCAGGATTTGTCTCCTTGCCTGCCAGCAGGACAGTTGTTAACCTGCCATGATTAGAGGGAGGGGTCCCCCCTGATAGATGGACACTGCTCTTGGGTGAGCTTGGGGGTTTCTGGCTAACAGACGTCAGTCTCTGCCCTTCTGGGCAGGTTGTTGGCCAAGGTCTCCCATCGCAAAGGAGCGTTGCAACTGCAGCCGTTTATCACCCTCAGTGACAGGACCCGAATTCGCTGTTGCACCTGCCAGTCGTCTCACGCCTATTCATCAAATCGACAAATGGCTCAAAGGGGGCGGGGCTATCCATCACTCTGAGGTGCCCCATAGGATGGTATCAGAGCTCGTCAAGCTCCGTTAGATATTAACCATGAATCTGGGTTGTTGCTCTCTCCAAAAATGGTTGTTCTATGCGAATGGATTTTTCATTATTTTCGCAATCGGAAGTCATTGAAAATATTTGATCAAATTAAATGGCCTTGGTTTGAAACTTAGTACCACATCCAGATTAAAAAAACAACTGAATAATTAGTTTTGTATTGTTGGTCACTGAACATACAGGAGTAATTGACTACAGCTTTTCGTAAGTGAAACCCATAAAACTTGACTTGTAGCTGGAAATGTAACTGACTCACAGGGAGGGAAGGGAGCTTATAATGTATTTGCAATGTGGTTATTTATGCAGATTGTTTGTGTGTGTAGACTTGGTATGGAAGCAATGACTTCATTTCAGTACATTGTGTACATCTTTCTAGCCTGTAAATCGACATTATGAGCTGCACAGAGTATGCAGCTGAGCTGAGCGCTGCTTATCCACTTTTGTGTTTTAGCTGAGTTATCAACTCATTGTTACATCACCTAACGAGACAGTACAGTGCAGTAGCCAGGAACAAACACTCCGCCCACGTGCTTAAACAGAAGATATGTGTCATTCAGCGACAACATGTGTATATCTGACTTATCACTACGCTCTACGCTCTCAACAATACTCTTAAATCAGACTTTCTTTTTTTTCTTTTAGGGAATATTTATGAGTGAACACACACACACACACACACACTTGCAATGTTCTCTTCCTCCATGTTTAGGCAATTCATCAGAATAATAATGTGTGTTCTTTTTGCCTGTGATAAAGGATGCCCAGTTTCCTCCGGGGCCATGGAATGTGAATATGAATTTGAATGAATCATAGCTGTCGTGTGTGTGTGTGTGTGTGTGTGTGTGTGTGTGTGTGTGTGTGTGTGTGTGTGTGTGTGTGTGTGTGTGTGTGTGTGTGTGTGTGTGAGACATTGCTTGATTGAGGTAGATTGGACGGCGGTTTGTAATTCAGTGAACTCCCAGAGAAGTAAAGGCAGCTCAGCTCCCTCTCATCTCCTCTGACTTATTGTGTTCTGCATTTTAGGCACATGTCTAATGTGAAGGTGAAGTTGCAACATTGTTGCTTTTTTCATTTGGATTGGTTAGCCTTCACACTGTACTTTGTCAAACACACCGAACATTGTAAACAAATGTCACACAGTCGAAACGCTCTCTGGTCTATTGGACAGAATATCAGAGTGAAACTGGCCAACACTTCTGATCTCAGAAATAATAGAGCAACACCAAATGTATGTGGTCTTGGGTTTTCTGGCTTTGCTTTAGTGTTTCTAATATTTTAGAAGAAGGCGAACAATGTGAGCAGCCAACCCAGTCTCACGGCAGTTCGTGTAAATGTCACGTTATTTTTAATCTATTGATACGTGTTCACGGGGACGTTTTTTACGTGGTGGCCAGCACGAAATACCCTACGTGTAAAGGACGCCTCACACGCCGGGAGACGGCCGAAAAGGATGCCCCACATGCTGTGGGGGCATGTGGGGCATGTGAGGCATCCGCTGGGGACGCAACTACGGGGAAAGGTATAGAAAGGGCACCTCACACGCTGGGAGATTGCCGCGGGGGACGGCCGCGGGGGACGGCCGCTGGGGACGCACCACAATAATGGGATGGCGGAGGTTGGGTTTAGGAAAAACACTACAGGGAAAGGGCACCTACACGCCAGGAGACGGCCGCTGGGGACGCGTGACAATAACGGGACGGTTGTGATTAGGAAGACTACGGGAAACAAAACGCCACACGCTGAACGCGATCCCCGCTCGCCCGGGTGAAAGCCCTGTGCTGTGTGACCCATCCACCACCCCGATCAGCCTCCCTACGCGGATTTTCGGCTTTTTATACCACTCCCTACCATTTTCGTGCTGTGACCACGAAATATGCTTCCCATTGAAATACATTACTTCACATTTTCGTGCTGGCCACGTAAAAAACGAGAAAAACGTCCCCGTGAACACGTATCAATAGATTAAAAATAA
Organism: Sander lucioperca; assembly: GCF_008315115.2. Taxonomy (NCBI): domain Eukaryota; kingdom Metazoa; phylum Chordata; class Actinopteri; order Perciformes; family Percidae; genus Sander; species Sander lucioperca. Next base: position 13,398,851 of record NC_050195.1, on the reverse strand, counting down.
CGTGACATTTACACAAACTGCCGTGAGACCTGGTGGCCCTGATGAGGGAGGGAGAGATGATGAATGAATGTATGGTCATAGGTTATGGATTTGAAAGTTATCTAATCCGTAAATTGTGTGCAAGGTTAAAATGACTAATAAATGCACTGTTTTTTAGTCACTTCCTGTATTTGGGTTGGATTGCATTCTCACCTAAAGTGAACCAAACTCTAGTTCACTTGGAAGCAAACCAAAATCCACATTTTCAAGCGGACCAGAATTCGGTTGTTTGGTCCACACCAGAATTCACATGACCTTTCACACCACCCCAAATGAGCCAGACTATCCGATGAATCGCTCCAGGTTTCAGTTAAAATCGACCAAACTGCTCAGGTGTGGAAGCAACCTTAAATAAATCATTATCGTTCGTTGCCTCTCGGCTAAGACATTTGGGTGAAACATTCTTAAAGAAAAGCTCTCTCACAGCAGATTGTCTTTGCGGATCTTTATAAGCACTTGCAAGTGGACACAGCATATGACAAAGTCTACAGTCTTGAAATCCGCCGGATGGAGCGAAATGTGTCGTTGCAGATCTCGGCAGACCTCGCCCCTCCGGAGCCACGGACGGAAGCTACACACCGTTCATCTGCACACACTGCCCACACAAAAATGACAGCGGAGAGCTGGATTAAAATTGGCAAAGTATCCCTTTAATGTTTCTATTATATGAATTGTACTTATTGTTTCCTCCTAGTTTAATACTGCTTTTATTGTTCTTAACAGCTGTGTCTGTTCTAACCTTTTTTTTGTTTTTTGTACTTTAATTCAACTCAATTTTATTTATAGTATCAAATCATAACAAGAGTTATCTCAAGACACTTTACAGCTAGAGTAGGTCTAGACCACACTCTATAATTTACAAAGACTCAATAATTCCAGTAATTCCCCCAAGAGCAAGCATTTAGTGCGACAGTGGCGAGGAAAACTTCCTTTTAGGGAGAAACCTGGGACAGACCCAGGCTCTTGGTAGACGGTGTCTGACGGTGCCGGTTGGGGGTGTGATGAACAGTGGCAATAATAGTCACAATAAAGATAATGGAACAGTGACTAGAAATAGTAGTTGTAGTAGTTCATGGCATAGCAGGGCACTGCAGGGTGTTACAGGACGTAGCAGGGCACAGCAGAGTGTAGCAGGACGTAGCAGGGCATAGCAGGACGTAGCAGGGCATAGCAGGGTGTAGCAGGGTGTAGCAGGATGTAACAGGGCATAGCAGGGCGCGCAGCAGGACCATGGCGACAGCTGCAACCATGACTTAGGTGCCACCCTAATCCAAGGAAAACTGCTGGCCAAAAGAAAACATAAGGACTCTGGGGAATAAGCTCCCCAGAGCTAGGTTAGTAACGAGCATTTCTGGGACATGGATGCACACAGATGGAAAGAGAGAGGAGAGAGGAGCTCAGTGTGTCAAAGGAAGTCCCCTGGCAGCCTAAAACTATAACAGCATAATTAAGAGCTGGTCCAAGGCAAACCTGAGCCAACTCTATAAGGGTTGGTAGATGAATGTGACGACTGTGAAGAGAAGCATATACTATGTTGCTTTGCTTTGTTGTATATCTTTCTGCTTCTGTGCTGTGTCTTGTCTTGTGCTAAGTTCTGTGTTGTGCTTTGTTTTGTGCTACGTTTTGTATTGCTTGTGTTTAGGGCTGAAACGATTCCTCGAATAACTCGAATAATTTGATTACAAAAAATCCTCGAAGCAAAATTCTTTGCCTCGAAGCTTCGTTAAATCAATGTAATTAAGGTTGTACGGCTCACTGTGTCTCCACTCGGAGGATTATTACTAGCGCACACAACAGGTTGACGCTTCTGCGGACACAAGACGTTTATATTCTGTCTATGCACAAGACTGACGGCCCAGATTACAAATGAAGGAAGATGAAAATAGCGAGGGTCTAAGAGAAGAGACAGGCGAGAGAAAACGACATCAAACGGGATCATTTTAAGCTGCAAACATGCTACTACATCATCTCTGTAGAAAACATCCAGTCTACTCATCCATTCCACGGAGCGAACCCGACACAAGGTAGCTAACTAACGTCTGCTGCTCTCGTCCACCGCGCTGTTTTACACAACTAGCCTACAGCATGCTACTCTGCAAATAGCCATGTTTTACTAAAACGAGAGCTGTCGGTTTGTAGTCTAACTGTTTATTAGTTTGCTACTAATCTTTGGAAACTTAGCTGCTCCTCCTCCCCCAGCATGGCCACTTAACATGCACGTGAATGATGTCATCATGCCGGTGATGTCTGCATTCTTTATTCTTTCTCCTCACTGTGTATTAGCCTTCTTAAAATGTGTCCCCCAGAACAGTGTAGTTGAATAGCCCTGCTGTAAGCTTTGTACCGTCACATTTACCCTCTGGTTAGTGAACAGCTCTTTACATATCCAGTGCAAAGAGACAGAGGCAAGAAGGGGAAGGGGGTGAAAAATATTAACATTTGGGCCACCAAAAATGTACTTGGAATTTGGCAATAAAAAATTTCTTTTTTTTAGTACACAGCAATATTAAATATTTACTATTGCTGTTTACTAAGTATTTCTTATACGATTACTCGATTAATCGATGGAATAATCAGTAGAATAGTCGATTACTAAAATAATCGATAGCTGCGGCCCTACTTGTGTTGTCTTCTTTTTTGTTTCTTTGTATTTTAAAAAAGCCTTTTTTAACATCGAGGGCAGGGGACTACAAATGAAAAATAGCCTTTTGGCTAATTCTGGCTTTTTTTTCTCTTTCATAAAATAAACTGAACTGAACTAACCAAAATTCAGCAAAGCATTAATTTGAATCAAATGTTTAATATTAGATAGGAGAATAAAAATTTAATTTGCATAGATGCAAAATTAGGGCATAGCAATTACAAAATAAGAGCATGTAGACTCAAGTTGCACCTGCAATTAGCAATAACAAACTGTTAATTTTATTTTGTATTATTAGGGGGTAACTTATCACATATAATCTTTGACTCAAAGAAATTATGTTGTGAAGTTATAGTGTATTATTAACCATGTTGGTCATAAGATGAAAGTGTACAGCTGTCTGAAGGAGACATGTGCCCTTCACATACCTCCTTCAGCACATTACAACATTTAGGGGGGGGTCGTTTGCTCATTTACCCAGGGTCCATGATGGATGATTCCATACAGGTGCAACACAGTTCGTCCACCAACTTAATGTGTAGTACTGACACTGACATGACCCTAGGAGGTTGCTTACAAGGTGGCGGTCCTGTAGACATCATATTAATAATGTTTCCCACGTTGCTGGTCTGGAGCCAGTGAGTTTGAAGTTTTGGTCCTTTAACATGCTTGTGGTTTTGCTTGCATACAAATTGCTTTGATACAAAAGTAAAGGCGATGGATGAAGCAATTTGGCCAACCTGAAAATCCACAGGCTATAACATTTCACCCTTACACACTCAAAAACACCCTGTGATATATTTCACACCTTCCCTACCCCCTGGTAGGTGCTACAGGTCATTTGGAGGAAAAACAAATGCATTCCCCTCAAGCTGTATAAATGACCAAGGCAGGTGAAGTCTATTTAATTTGCAGTGTCTACCGTTTGGGTTTATTTGCACTGTTAAGTTAAACATCTCATGTCTAAGATAGGTAGGAGTAAGGAGTAGGAGTTTTATTGTTCATGTGGGCTTGGACTTTTGTGCATATAATCCGAAAGGCTTTAGGACAAACTTCCAGGACCTTATTAATACACGTCTAGACTCTTACAAATACTATGTAATTTCTGGACCCAAGCCAGCAGCTGGCCTGTGTGTTACTGAGATTATTAGGTATAACCACACACAGCAGATACACATATAGCTAAAGTTTTTCTGCATGTCTACAGACATTTGCTTTAACCATACCATATTCTAAAACCATACCCTTTCGGTTATGTTTGTGTTCACACAGACATATCTGATCCCCATCTGCTTGCTTTTAATGTGGACCTCGTTCTTAAATCCTTTGGAGTCCTATAGGTTAAGCCAGATATATGTTTGATGCAAGGGGTTCATTAATGGGAGTCCCATAGTAGATACCTACGGCAAAGGTTTTGATTTATAGATTTCAGGTTGATATACCATCGCAACACTAAACGTTGTATATGTCATGTTGTTCACACCACACATGTGCACACAGTCCACTGCCAGCTTTTATAGTGCTGTAAATGTGAAAAAAGATTTTTCATTGGCATTGTTATTCTTGCAGAATACTGGACTAAAGCCAAATACACCTCCCATCCACAGTGTGTTAGTTAAAAGTTTGTATGTTGCCAATTGTCTTTAAAAGTTACTTCTTCCTCTCACGGTTGTAGAACAGGCAGCAGGAGAAGAACCTAAACCCAAAACCAAAAAAAAAAAAAAGAAAAACAGGAACACTCGCAATAGGAGATGACAAACTGGCAACAGAGAAAGGGAGCACACTAATGCTACGTTTACACGTGGCCGGCTATTTTCCAGTTTTCCAAAATCTCCACTCTGGCCGGAGGTTTTAGAAAGAATCGTTTTCAGAGGCGAATTCTCCGTTTGCGTGTAAATGAAGGGCACAAACGAAGGGAAATGTCTCCGTTTTTCAAAATAACCATGTACGTGTAAACGGGGTATGACTACGTACACAAAGCAACGTGGGTGGTAATGAGGGACAGGTGACAGGTGACATGATGGCTGATGAATAGGTGCAACGCATCAGGGCAAGGCAGACAATCCCAAATTTGGAAAAACACAAGGCAGGAAGTCAACCAAGACATGACATCATAAGTGAACCTACAAAATAAAACAGGAAACTACACAAAACCCAGGATCATGACATTTTCAAGTTTGTATTTAAAGCAAAATAACAGTACCTTATTTGTTCTTATATATCACCAGCTCAAACAGCACATGTATTCATTGAATAACAGTATTCAGTTTTACTAATAAAGTCACCATGTTGGTGAGATTAATATTCACAGGTGAGGCCCTCAGAATGTCTTTTTTCTTGAATTCATACTCAGTCCAATCTCTCATATTCTATCAAATTATGGTCTCAAAATAGGAAAAAACATACATTTGTGTCTTTCTCCCTTTTTTTACTTTTCCTCATCACTGCCTCTTAACTTTACAACTAATGCTGTACTTTGTGGTTGTGATGGAATGACTCTTTCACTACAGCACTTCACGCTTCTCTAACACCTTTCAGTTTTGTGCTTTAATTGATACCCATCAGTCTGCTGTGGATACTGTAGGACCTTTTGCAACCATGATAAATATGTCTACCATAACTTGGCTCTGTTTGAATAACCATGTTCATACTAGAAAGAGGGGGATGTACTGTTTAAGGGATGAGAGGAATGTGAAGACTTGCAGACTTGATGGCCATTACATCCCCAGGAGGGATTTAATGGAGGCATTCACCAGGGCTGTAGTACTTGAGTCCGGACTCGGACTCTATGCGCTTTTCTGTTGTCTTGGACTCGTTGGTATTTGGACTCTGACTTGTCTCAGACTCGGCCATTGGGCTCGCCAAATATTCTAGTTGGTCTTGACCGAGTCCAGCACTATATGCTTTTATTCTAAAGTAACTTCCTCCTTCAAAACAAAACCATTGATGAAGCGCGTTCGTTCATAAAACAGGTATTAAAAAATCCATCTAGAACAGGCATCGAAATTGGTCGCCTGGTATACACCTGGCTGCATCATATACCTCAATCATCAAGTATCAATCCTTTTCATTTTGGCCACAGACACAATGTCAGCGAGCACTTTTACTATGGATTCTTAAAGACAAGTAATAAGTTCCTTTCTTTCTACGATCCTGACTGTCTCTCATTTGGACTCGGTCTAGACTTGGACTTAAACTTTTTTGGACTCGATCTTGACTTGGACTTGAACCTCTTTGGACTTGGTCTTGACTCGGTTTTGACTAGTCCTGGTCTTGGACTTGTCTTGGACTCGACAAAGGTGGACTTGACTGCAGCCCTGGCATTCAATGCTGCATTAAAGATGATAGAGAGAAGTATTTTTCTAATTTTATTTTTTGAAAACACTCATTATCCAAGATTAGTTTAGCACTATTGATATACCCACCTCCACCACACATGGTAGACATGTGGTATTTGGTGTAGTTTGTCACCAAGAAAATTTAAATGAGTGAGATTAAATGATTCATGTCCATAAACTAGGACACCTAAAATACTGCCTAAGGATGTCATAACAATAATTGCCATTGTCCCTATATATTATCTATAATCATCAACTCTTTTGGCTTTGCTCTAGAGAACAGGCCCTGTCTAAGCTTACACTCCTATCAAAGGTACTGGAGAAAGTTCTCTGTCTGTGATGGATTGGCAGTTTGTTCAGGGTGTCTCCCTGCCGTACAGTCAATAAATGCTGGGAGGGGCCGAGATCACTTAAATCAATGTCCCTGTTTGATTAGTCATTTTAACAAGCCTTCAACAACCTATTTCCCTTAGGGGAATCCATCTTAAGTGCTGTTCCATGAGTCTGATAACTCAAGTGGTGCCTCTAAGATCGACCTTGTGAGGGAGCAGGTTCACTATTACTGCATGTAGACGTCAGGAGGACATCTTGCCAATAACACATTTAAATCTCCTGTAATTTAAGGGGCTAAAGCCATCATGGTAGAACAAGACATTAAAAGAGGTTATACTCCCCGTCTCAGCCAGCCCCCCTGCTCTGCAAGTGGATCGGTACCAGAGGGAAGTCAGGGAGAGCATGTTAAATGATAAACGAAATGGGCCTCTTGAATACAAATAGACGTGTGAAGAAAATGAATGAGCAGAAAAGGCAAAAAGACTAAGATAGAGCACCGTGCTGAAACTTCATCAGCTTCCCCAGTCCTCACAGTGATGCAGCCATATGCTGTGTTGTGATTTCCCGGCCAGGGAGGGGAGCTGCTGGCTCCCAGATAGAAACATTCCCAGCACAGCACAGTTATATCTAACAGCATCATGCAATGCCTCATTTGGAAACCACAGCCATGTATTAATGCCACCATTGGTTTGTTGCTCTGCACTAACATACATCTTGGCCAGGGCAGAGTTTAAGAGTTTGTCTGTGTGTGTGTGTGTGTGTGTGTGTGTGTGTGTGTGTGTGTGTGTGTGTGTGTGTGTGTGTGTGTGTGTGCGCGCGCGTGCGTGTGCGTGTGCGTGTGTGCAAAAGCATTGTAATTGATTAAATTAAATTAAATTAATTAATTAATTGATTTATAGAAGGTTCCTGCTTATGTGTCTGTCCATCTGTGTGTTTGTGTGTAAATAGCCACTACCAATATGAATGAATATAATATGAATATATAGAAGAAAATTTACACACATTATTCACACACACACACACACACACACACACACACACACACACACACACACACACACACACACACATTGTCAGTCACATGCACACAAAATGAAAAAAGATTTCTTTTCCTTACGTCTGCTGGCTGTGATGGCAATACGTGTTTGATGATTAGCTGTAAGAGCTTTACTTCTTAAACCTCAACCTCTTTCTTTCTTTCTAGCTTTCTTGCGTAGTCAAGTTTCCATCTATGGATTTACTACATGGATCTATATACATATACATGTGTATACTGTATATTAGGCCTGCACGATTCGGGGAAAAATATGAATCACGATTTTTTAGCTTAGAATTGATATCACGATTCTCTGCCACGATTTTTTTCTCACGAAGTGTAATGTTTATTGCACACATTAAAAAAAAAATCAAAGTTGTTTAAAATTTAAATCGTGAACAGGGTGAATCGAGATCGCAATTTTATATCGATTAATCGTGCAGGCCTACTGTATATATATATATAAATATATTTTTATATATATATATATATATATATATATATATATATATATATATATATATTTGTATAGATTCTGTGTGTCATTTGTACTGTCCACTCTAATGTTCACTGTCCTCTTCTGGCCTTTTTCATCTCCCTCCACCTCATTACTCTTAATTTCTTTCACCTCTCCATTGTCCTCTTTCACTCTTTCATCTCACTCTACAGCTTCTCTCTCTCCTCCTCTCCAGGTTTAAATTTAGATTGGAGTTTCTCTCCACTGTATCCAGGCAACCTATCCCCCATCTGTAAAGAACCATAAGTACGCAAGTCCTCCTCCTCTCTTCTCTTCTCTTCTCTTCTCTTCTCTTCTCTTCTCTTCTCTTCTCTTCTCTTCTCTTCTCTTCTGCTCTGCTCTGCTCTGCTCTGCTCTCATCTCCTCTCCTCTGTCCCACTTTTTTTTTCTTTTCTATCCTTTCTCCTTTTTTTCCTGGTGTTACTGTGTGTGCATGTGTCTGTGTTGTTGTGCTTATGCACTATAGTCAAGGATGTAGAGTTATGCCATGCAGTCATGTGGTGTGTGTGTGTGTGTGTGTTTGTGTGTGGGGGGCATTATTTACCCCCTGAGTCACAAGCTGTGCACACATGTATGTTTATAACTAGCAATGTAGCACACACACACACACACACACACACACACACACACACACACACACACACACACACACACACACACACACACATACAAGCAAGAAATTAGCATATAAACTACACATAACGTACACAGATATTCACATACTTTATGACATATTGGTCACTCAAACAAACACCAAACAGCTGAACATAGTTTCAGAATCTGCTGAGAGCCATTGATTGGTAAACTGGTCTAACATTTGGGCCATCTGCCAAGATGAGATAAAACACACTGTGCAGTTGATCCCCCCCATGTAGTTAGTATTGGATACAAACAGCTTCTGCAGATTTAAAAAGCCAATTCTTGACAAAAACAAATTCATTATAGTTATCTGAATATTTACAGTTACATCAGCAAAATCAGGCTCAACAAGTTGACACAATATTGCAACATAATATAAAGAAAGTGCTTTTGTGTTATTCAAATTCTGCTGAGGTCTTTGATTGGTAGAGCTCATTGTTGTAGCACACAGCCTAGACGTAGCACCTCCCAACTCTAACCCTAACCCTTTGCCATGAAAAGAGACTCCCAGGCATAGCATCCTCCCAGGGTGTCTACCAACCCACAACAAGCTACCAATCAAATGCTTTAGAGGGTCTGCCTGGGTGGCACAACACGGTGCAAAAATCTCCCATAGGCAATTTTTTAGGATACTCGCAGAGCATAATGAGGCTAACTGCTCTGTGTGTGTGTGTGTGTGTGTGTGTGTGTGTGTGTGTGTGTGTGTGTGTGTGTGTGCTTGCGTGCGTGTATGTGTCAGCTACAGCACATGTCCCTTCTCACCTATCACCATGGTTGCCCCATGTGCACACGCTTACACACACGTACATTACACAAGTAGACAGAGGGCAGTATGGGTAACTGTCACAGCGATTTCTAGTGGTTGAGAAATTTAGGATTAAATCCAACTCCACCACACACACACACACGCACGCACGCACGCACACACACACACACACACTCATGAACACCAGCGTCTTCCACAAATCTTCTATGAATTCTTGCACTCCTCCATAGTGCCTGGTATTATATATGTATATGTATAGATTGTATACGTAGTGTCTGTGCTTTCCGCTCTCTGTCTGTGCCATCGGAGGAGGTACTGTATAGCCTGGTTGCCAAGACATAGCCACTGAGCTGGGGAATAATGCATAACACTGGCTGCATTTTCTGCCCCAATAAACAGCCCAGTCTGGCAGTGGGCAAGACCGTCTTATTTCCCCTCTAACTCTGGATCAGTCACTGTCTGTCTGCATGCCTACAGTAAGCAGTCAGCTGATGTAATGGGGATACTATTTGGGTTATGAGCCAGTTAATATTGTGTACAGTTCTTCCCTGACCACAGTCAAATTCTGTTTTGTATTTTATTTATTTTTTGCACATTTTACTTTTTAGTCTATTTGCAAGTCTGATTTAATGCCGCTGTGTTGTTGGTGCCATTTCAAGGGATTTTTTCATTTTGTTAAGAATACAATCATAAGGTGACACGAAAAACTGAGACACATTTTCGAAATGACAATGGTAGAGTATAAAGATATTTATATGAAAAAATATCAACCCTAATAGAATATATGAACAAAATGTGTATGATTGTTCTCTATGTATCTAATTTTTTATTTTTGTTCCCTATCATGGAAATAGTGCACTATATAGTGTGTTCGCCATTTTGTAGTGGTGTTCGAATTCTCCGCGGTTAATTTCATTCACTATGTAGTCCACTATAAAATACCCACAATGCACAGCTAATTTGAGTGTGTGTACGACGTACCCTACATTTTACTCCAGTATACCACAATGCAACGCAACCGTGTTTTCCAGGAGGAGAAGAAGAAGCAGATGTCACCGCGAAAACTGAAAAGGAAAAATGAAGCGGACTTTCATTTCTAAACATGCAACATGTAACATGTAACACAATGATTGTATAAAGGGACAGTTTGGAACACAGCTCAAGTCTCATCACATACAGTACACAAGGGATGGATACAATTAAATGAACACCTGCACAGTTCTAATCCAATACAACAGTCCTTCATTTTTTTTGTTGACACACTTAAAGGCTTTGACTCAGCTCCGTTATCATGTTCGAACAGTTTGTACCGTTGTTCTACTAGATTGCATAATATTGTTAGTTGTGCCCACTATTTTTTCAAGCCTGTGTATGTGGGGAAGACAAAATAAATTGATCCCACTATGCACAGTCACACAGCCTGTGTATGCTTATGTGCCATTATTTTCTCTCCTCTCTCTCTCTCTCTCTCTCTCTCTCTCTCTCTCTCTCTCAGCCCCCTGTGTCTGTATCCATGTCTTTCTCTCTTCCTTCCTCTGTGATTATCTTCAACGGAGCATCTCATCTCTTCTGTGCAGAGTATTTTTTTTCTCTTAGCGAAACATTTCCCAGAATACTCATCTTTTCTCTCTCTCTCTCTCTCTCTCTCTCTCTCTCTCTCTCTCTCTCTCTCTCTCTCTCTCTCTCTCTCTCTCTACTTCTTTAATTCTCCCTCCCCTTGTCTCTACCATTATTTTTTCGGAGTAGTAGTAGTAATATCAACCGCAGCTGAACTGCATCACGGCTCCTTCTACAGCTAACGGAAACCAACTCTCCTGTTGCTGTCTTCTGTCTCTCTTTTCCCCTCCTCCTCCTCCTCCTCCTCCTCCTCCTCCTCCTCCTCCTCCTCCTCCTCCTCCTCCTCGTCTCCTCTGTTGCATGTTGATTTGTTCAGTGATTCAGAGGAGTTAACAGCCAGGCAGCTGTTAGCCAGAGCGCTTCAGGGTGTGTGTGTGTGTGTGTGTATGTGTGTGTGTGTGTGTGTGTGTGTGTGTGTGTGGGGGGGGGGGCAGTTGAAGAAACTCATTAAGATCTTGTAAGAAAAAAAAAAAAGTGACGCCAGCAGTGGTTTAATGGGGAACCGTGGGCCAGCTGAGGACTGATCCATGACTGAGCCATGCAGAAGGAAGGCAGAGCAGAGACAGAAAGAAGGAAGGCTGAGTTTCACTTGCATCAGTGTGGAAGCTGTTGAATAGCTGGATGTTTAACAGGCTACTGAACCGCTGCGACTCCCTCCATTTGTAAGCTTGAAGGGGAAGAAGAACAAAGAAGATGAGCATTACCCGGGAAGCAGGGGAATAGAGTGATCACCCCTCTTTCATGTGACATCTGACAGCGTCTCCAGGCATAAGACTTGCCACTGGGCTGCCTCTGCACCGTGACCTCCTCCTCCTCCTCGTAACACCACATAGTGAAGTCTTGGCGTGGGTTTACGCGGCGGGAGGTCACGGACAACCAGGGGGCCACCCTGACCCTGACCCCGCCGCGGTGAGCTGCCGCTGAGGACCATGGTCCTGACGTTGCTGCTCAAGCTCCTCAACGTCTTCCTGCACCAGTCGACCGTCACCAAAGCCGCCGATCACTGCTGCCGCCCGCCCTGCTGCCCGGCTGCTCTAATGCCGCGCCCGCCCGGCCTGCCACTCTCTTACCGCCACGGGTGGGAGGCGGGAGAGCACCCACAACCTCGGCCCACCAAAGAGAGAGAGGTGAGACAGAAAGGGACAACTGATGTGACTGACAAAAGGTCTGAACAAATGAACGAGGGGGGCGGGGGGGGGGGGGGCACAAAGTGTTAGGGCTGTGCAATTAATCAAAATTGTAATTATGATTTTGATTACGATTTCCTTATGATCACAAAAACGATTATTTCGCACATTACGTTTTGCAAGAAAAGTCTTATTTTGTCTTGTGTTCTGAATGAAAAAAGATTTCAAAAGAGAAAAGTATTAGGTGTTTTCACTGTTGATTTATTTAACTTTTTCACTGATTTCAGTATTGACCAAAATTATCGTGATTTCAATATTGACCAAAATAATCATGATTATGATTTTTTTCCAATTGTCGAGCAGCCCTAGTGGGGAAGAAAGTGCGTTTTAGATGCACGAGGCTTGAAGGTTAAGACTTTAACATGCACAAGGAAGTAGCATTTGAGATCTGACTTTACTGACTCATTATTTAAAAACAGCAGACATGTTGATTTGTTTTAAAATACATTAATTCTTTAAATTATTTGTGAGAATGTTTTTTGGTAAACTTAAAGAATCCCCCCTTTAGTCCTAGATACAACACAGCCAAGATTGTTGTGTATGAAGTTAGGTCACAAACAGCTTAAAGCTATTTCAGAACAATTTATGTCTGTTTGGAGTTGTGGAGATATTTAGGCCAGTCCGAATGTTTTATGTCTCACCAGAAAACAAGGCTGGGTTCTGTTGCGGTGACCTTTTAAATTGTACACTCCATTCTCTACAGTGGTGTTGATTGATATGAGCTCAGATAAAGAGTGGAGGAAGCCCATCTGTCTAGTTTGTGGCAAAGATGGATTTAAAGTGTTTTGCAAGGTCAAAAATTAACAAAATATTCCTTGAAGAAATACAGGGGCGTAATATATATCAGTCCCTTTATGCTGTTGTTGGTTTCTTCTCTGGCCTGCAGTATCTCGAGGCTAAAACTTGCTCACTTTCTATCATGTCAGCTTTACTAGCGGGACATCGAGGGTAAAAGTACCTAGAAAATTAGCTAAATTGCTTGCCTACTCTTTGAATAATTGTTGTTCGTTAAGCTAAAAAGCTAAAACGTTCAACTTGATTTCAAAGTGATGCTGCAAAGCCAAATAATCAAGCTTGCAGCATATTGTGTAACTTCATTTGACATTAATACTATGTTAGAAGGGACAACAGCAAAGAAAATACAAAGAATAACTGAAGCTTACTGACCAGAAATGTGGTTTTGGTCGAATACACGTACACAGAAATAAACAACAAATTAACGTTGGCTCCTACTGTCTCTCGCCTCTCACATACATCCAGTAGTCAGGGATCAGCGGTCAAACAGGGAGCACATTTTCACCTACTCTGCAGAGTATGTAGTCGTGATACAGACAGGCAGTCCGATATGCAATTTGGGCTCAGTCTCCACTCTCTCTTTCTCCCTTTTTTCTCTCTCTCATTCTCTCTTCCTCCTACACAGCTTTCAGAAAGGCCCTGTTTGACACCCGAAAGCACCCATAGCGTTAAAAGTTATGCAAGAGTTTGGCAAACCCAGAAATATGACACAGCCGTGGATCCACATTACACAAGATTTATTTTTTTTAGCAATTAAAGTGAAAATCCACCCTCACATATCTACAATTTCTTGACTACACATGGGTGTCCTCTGTGTAATGCCAGCAAGTTATTAACTGTAAACTGTTTCCATAATATTAAACTGCCACACATTTCATACAGTGTGTGTCTCTTTCAATGAACTCAATGAGCTCTGGGGTTTACCGCCTTACAGTTGCAATAAAAATGTGTATATGTTATCATTCTACTGTATGTATGTCGTAACAGCTAAGTTGTGGAGAAAATAATATATAGGGCTAAACCGTTTTTATTTCATGGGCCCTCCGATTGACTCACATCAGCCCACAGAGGCCTATTTGATAGGACTTTCTTGCTGACACCTTCTGAACAATAGTGTTTATTTTGGACTGGATTGTTTGCTCTGTATGTCCAGTAGGGAGATAATAGTCTCAGGTTGTTCAGAAGAATCCTGTTCAGAATCTCAGGACGTTTGCAGAGAAATCTTCCACCTGGTTATTACCAACCATTCAGTTTCCCTAAATCTACATTTATTGCAAAGACTGCAAGAATGAACATTTCCAAATGAGGCTTTGAGAATGGATACATTCAGTATTGAAGGCTATTATTTGGCATTTTAGGCCTTTAATTTTTGACAGGACAGCTCAGACATGAAAGGGGAGAGAGAGAGGGGGAATGACATGCAGCAAAGGGCCGCAGGTCAGAACTGAACCCAGGGCTGCTGCGGCGAGGACTAAGCCTCTGTATATGGTTGCACGCTCTACCAAGTGAGCTGCCCTGCCCATATTGAAAGCTACTTGATCGAAATACCTAAGGTCCTGATTCAAAACTATAAAGTTGATAAGCGTTAATGATTGATGCGATCTGGATGAAAGTTGAACTGGAAAAAATGCGTCTTCTAAAATTGACATGAAGTGATCCACTAGTGTCAGGCCTAGCTCCTGTGTCAAGTTAATGTTTTCTATTTGTTTTATTAGTTCAGTTTGTTCTTATCACTTCCTGTTTTATTTTGATACTCACCTTCTCGTCTCGCGTCAGATCTGTTTTAGGGCTGTGCTCGATTGAAGAAATTCTTAGTCGACAAACAATCATTCAATTGTATCGACTAATTGATTAGTTGACTTAATTGACAGATCTGTAAATCTGAGTTTCTCCGCAAAGAGTCATGCAAAAGCACCACTTTAATTCTTGTGTTTACCAGAGATGTGCTCGTACGTTTCTTGGAAATAAGTCATTCAGCATGAAAAAAGCATAAAACATGACTAATCGACTAAAGAAATCTTAGTTGACTAAGACCAAAACGACCGATTAGTCGACTAATCGACTAAGACGGGACAGCCCTAGTCTGTTTACTTCCTGGTCTAATACTGCGTTCCAGGCAACCCTTAGCCCGTGTTTTCACAACCTTCTACCCATGAAAGTGCCCTGGAACGGCAGTCAACCCCGTAACTTACTACCTGTGAACTCGTACCAGATCGTTGTACTCCCAGTTACAGTTTTAATTAATTAGTTAGTTAACAGTGGTTAATGGTAAGAAATAGAAATAAATAAACATAAATAGGCAATGTAAAGTAATTCCGCTCATTGTAATCAAAACAATACACATACAATTGTGTACTACTACAGGTTATGTTTATTAAATGAAGCCCAAAATATATCGCAGACTAGAAATCGCTAGTATCAGCTAGGGCTAGCTAACATCAATGTTAGGTAGCTGCTAGCTAACTTTGTCGTGACTTTGCCTGGAACACTACCAAGTCATGAGTCGTGACTTGAAGTCGTAACTTACGGGCTAAAAATTGTTTCTGCATTAGTCTGCCTTCCCGTCGTGTGTGATTATCTTCCACCCATGTCTCATCATCCCCCCCATCCTTGTGTATATAACCCCACCTGTCACTTACCTCATTGTGAGATCGTCTTTCCTCTGTGATAGCGTTTTGAGCGTTATCCCTGATTTCAAGCATTTCTAGTATTTTTCCGGCAGGTAAACGCGGACCTCCGATTACTGGCGCTATTCATCTGCATGTACAGCAGAACAGATAACTTTCTTTTAAATTGCCAGCTAAAGCTAGCGGTATCTAGCTAGCTTGGTTGGCAGAATGCTGAACAAGAGATTTCTAGGCGACCAAAATGTTTCAATTAACTTTGAGGAAGTCAAAACACACTGTAAGAAGGTCAAAGTTTAAGACAAAACACGAACAACACCCAAAAACAAGTTCACGGCTATTTTAATGCAACAGCGCCATGGATACGCATTGCTAAGCTGCTGTCATGATTGACAGTTCGGCGTAGAGCCACGCCCTAATCATCCTCTGCTTTATTGTCAATGTTAAGGCACTGCAGTGGCTTCACTTTTCAGGCCTGGAAGCTTTGCCCATTACTTTTACAGTCTCGGCCTTATACACATACACCTCAGTGAGTACGTTTACAGGCACACCAATATTCCACTATTATTCGATACAGGTCATGTAAACAGCATATTCCGGTTGGATATTCCGACTAAAGCCTTTTTCCGAATAAAGCATTTTCCGATTAAGACGTCGGATATTCCGGTATTATTCCAAGTTTAGAGGCATTCTTTGGACATACAGTATATACAGCGCATTCGGAATATGCGTCTCAATCAGGGTTTTTACAGCATTTTATGGCCTCTTGTCTGTTTATGGCTTATGGTCAGCTCTGTGTGTTGCTATGGTTCCTGTACACAAACCAACCAGTCCTCCACCGCTGGTACAACACAAAGTAAACTTTGAAAAAATCTTATTTTGCACGGCTACATGTAAACGGGAATATTAGTTGAATATTAACTTTCATTAGCCATGTAAACAGCTTAGTCGGAATATTGTCTTTTTCGGAATAAGGGCAAAAACCAGAATATTATGTGCATGTAAACGTGGTCAATGAGACAAAGCCTGGTAGCTAAATCAGGGAGGACATGCTAGTCGTCGAGGGAGGTTGAGGTAACTGAGTGTAACTGTGGTGTTCCCGGACTCCCACACGTGTTGTACTGTACAACACGCCTGAAGCGATTTGCAAAGACACACTATTCTCCCTGCCAGCCCTGAGATGTGTGTCTATGAATGTGTACAGTCCGTAGCCTTTGTATATGTTCACTTCTTGCTACATAATTGAAAAAGTGCTGCACTTTTTCCCCCCAAGTAGAATTATTAAGATGAATCAAGTGGTGCCCTTCAAGTTGTTGCAGGACTATGGCACGATAAATGCAACTACCGACTACCCTGTTTGGATGAGCAGCTGTTGTAATGTTTTAATAATTTGTATATGGTGTGTGATGGGTGTATATGTGGATGCTTTCTTCTAAGTCTTAGTCTCTCTGTGGATATGTACTCTTTAGTACTAGTACTAGTACTCTCTCTCTCTCTCTCTCTCTCTCTCTCTCTCTCTCTCTCTCTCTCTCTCTGTGTGTGTGTGTGAGAAACAGAGAGAGACAGAGCATGCGCATCACAAGGAGCTTAGGTAGCCTTCACCAAAGTGGAGGTGTTGATAAGGAAAACAAAAAAGTCACACTGATATCTCCTCTGCTGTTTTTCCTGGCTCGGCTCGGTTTGGCTGGGATTAGGAAACCTTCTGAGAGGATTTAATATGCACCCCGCCTCTGTCACCCAACTGTGAGAGAGCTGTATTTTCTGGTGAGAGGAGACGGAAAGGGGATGGCTGGGGAGCGGAGCAGGGGATGTGACGGAAGAAGGGATGCAATGAGTGAAGATGATTGTGGATGCTGCTGGGAAAATCAAATGTAGGAATTTCCCACCAGGATTCAAGAATGATACCCAAAATTGACCTCAGAAGTCATAGAACGTGATGTTAAACATGTTAATTAACTGGCCTAGCTGGGCTGCCACTGCCTTAGCCAGCATGGCAAACATAACAACAGCTGACTGTTATGTGATAAAACTATGGGGTGGCAGTAGCTCAGTCCGTAGGGAGTTGGGTTAGGAACCGGAGGGAAACTGGTTCAAGTCCCCGTAAGGGACCGAAGTACGGAGTGTGGACTGGTAGCTGGAGAGGTGCCAGGTCACCTCCTGGGCACTGCCAAGGTGCTCTTGAGCAAGGCACCAAACCCCCAACTGCTTGTGGTGCTCCTCCAAGGACCAGCTCCCTCCCTCTGACATCTCTCCATTAGTGTGTTTAGCATGTATAGGTCCTGAGCATGTTTGTAATTCAGGCCTGTGTTCAATGTGTGTGCAACTGTACTAACAGAGTGAAAATTGTAAATTTCCCCTCGCAGGATAAATAAAAGGCCTTCTTCTTCTAAAACAAAAAGGAAGCGAGGGAAAGATGAAGAGGTGGGGAAGTGCAGGTGGGTGGGTTGGCAGACAGGTAGTCTCGCATTACCAGACTTTCCTCACGGCACTGTGGAGGAGGGTCTGGCTAGTCCACACAGCATTCCAGGATGGGAGGAGAACGTGCTCTGGTTTATTGGCATTTCTTTAAAACCAATCACAATCGTCGTGGGCGGCGCTAAGCTCTGCACCATAGACTATATATAGAATGGACCAACAGATCCCGTTGCTCTGGACGAAGACCAGTAAAGGATATTAGAAGCACTTTTCCTGTGAGCGCTGAGCGTTACTGCGCAGCCTCCAACTGAGAGAGACGACGTAGATGTGACGTGAGCAACCTGTCTGAAAGTTGGAAGTCTTCTGGTAGCTGTGCCAAGAGAAATCTCAATCATTCCCAATCTAGCAGAGACGGAGAGCGTAGGTATATGTAAGGAGATAACATAGGCACAGGCTAATTATTGATCACTAAAATGATAGTTAACATTAGTAATTAAACTTAAACAGCTAATGGAAGTCCAAACTGCCTGAGAGCTTCTCCTGTACTATACAGTAATTCCTCTACTATGCGACAGTAAGTCCTGTGGTTATGACACAATCGTTAGCCTATTTTTATAAAAACATCTGCTACGGAGCCATAACGTGAGGTACAAGGTAATGGAACCTTTTATACATTGTCGTGTTTCTTTAGAAATAAACAATGGACAAATAGAGTCTTTAAACTCTTCAGATGTAAAGTTATTCTCTGTCAAAGTGACGTCAAAATGAATGGCAGTCAATGGGATGCTAACGGGGGGTGAGTGCTTGTTAGCATCAAAATGGCGCCATAGGATCGACGCGTTGTGAAGAGAAGCTTACCTCCTTGCTTTGCACAGAGCCCCGGTGCCTCTGCAAAATAGCCTCAGGAAGAAACTTGTTTTGGTGGAACGTGTATGTTCAAAAGTAGTTTTAGTCGTGCAACAGAAAACTCAGATTGGACAGATAGTCTAGCTAGCTGTCTGGATTTACCCTGCAGAGATCTGAGGAGCAGTTAACCATAGTCCTCATAAATCCACCAGAGTTTAAAATTCCAAAACAAAGAAAGCGTAAGTTAACGGACATCCGGCCGAAAAGAAGGACCCATGGCGAAATTTCCGGGGGCAACGGAGCAAT
Organism: Sander lucioperca; assembly: GCF_008315115.2. Lineage (NCBI taxonomy): Eukaryota > Metazoa > Chordata > Actinopteri > Perciformes > Percidae > Sander > Sander lucioperca. The sequence continues at coordinate 13,379,752 of NC_050195.1, read as the reverse complement.
CCTGGAAGTGAAACGTCGTGGATATAGACTAGCAGACTTCTAACAAGTGAGAAACAGATAGAATAGAATAGATCAAGTTTGCTTTCTGAGCCATCACACTGCTGATCCCTGCATTGTTGTGTAAATTTGGCAACCAAGTGACTTCTTGAATTCAAACAGTTCCCAATTTCTGCTGTGTCGTTTTATACTTCAGTGAAAATGGTTGTTAGGGTTGGCTTTAAATGTACAGGGATTTGACTTCCTGTGTGATTGTTATAAGATGAGGTTGTATGATGTATATCACTCATGTTTTTGTGTCACTTGTAAATCTTCAGCAAAGTAGGACTGTGGCTGTGTTCGTGTCATATGCCATTTGACATAAGACAGTTACAGATACAGAGAAGTTGACACGTGTGTGTAACAACTAGCATAACATTCTGCATTGCTTCTGCAGCTGATGCCAAACATTAGTAGTAGCTAAATTGTGAACAGTCCAGTAAATTTCTCAACAAGAAAATTGACTCATACCACAGTCAACCGCTGCCACATTTAAACCACATGAGCTCATGTATTTGTCAAACTCAGTTGCGCCACACAAGATCTGAAGGTTTCAACATTTTCATATCTGAACCATAGGCGGTTGGCTTTAATAAACTTTTTAACTGAGCTTTTTTTTAAGAATGCCTGAAAGGGTCAATGATGCAACTTGAAAATAGTTTAAACTACAAGTCAGGAGTAGGCTGGGTATTGGTAGAACATTTTAAGTACCAATTAGTTTGTTTTCTACCCTTTTAAAAATATGACAAACTGCTCTATCCGTGTACCTTCATGCATCCACTATACTGTACGCTAGAAAAATGTGTGAATCAGTGTCTGTGTGTGGATGTATGCCAAGTGTTTCTGGGATGTCAGTGACTTGGATAATAATTTGTGAATTAGAATGGTGCTTAGTGAAGCAGTGGGCTGTGAGACAAAGAGACAAGCTTTGTACTCATGTACCAACCCAGAGGAACCACAGGGTGTGTGTGTGTGTGTGTGTGTGTGTGTGTGTGTGTGTGCGCGCCTTTATGCCTCTGTATTATGTTTGTGCTACAAACAATATCAAAAGTGATCCCTTCTCTCAGCTTCTCTCGAGACCACAACAGCCCACTGTGTTTGCACGCACACACATACAGTACACACTCATAACATAACAATGTCTACAAACAATCTCAAGCACTGATTTACATGTGTCATCACGTGTGCAACTGTCAACTGTTCACTGACATGCACAGATGATCTTGTGAACTCTTGCTTATTCAGTACACACACTCTGTGATTCAATGTGACAGCTGCACAAATGCAAAACAGTTGTTAGCCCACACTGGATTGTACATGATGATTGCTAGGTCAAACAGCTCCTATTTAGACAGTGAGAACATCCATCCATTGAAAGCACTAGACTGAATCTTTGTATCCATCACTTCCACCATTTCCACTCTCTTTAGGTCGACAGTGGAAATGGATGTGTGGGATTTCCCCCTTTCTGGTCTACATATCCCTGCCTCTGCTGAATAATTTTTTATCAAAACAAAATGTATCCCCAACTTCAAAGGGATCAATGCTACCTCACCAATAGACCATATATTACCTACCTAAAATAGAAGTATTTTAGACTAAGTAAAGCGTTGTAACGTGAGCTAGCGATAGAAGGATAAAATCTGAGCAGCAGTTGCTGGTTGTCTTTAGCTGCTACAGAGCTCCGGGACGCTGGCTACCAGCAGCAGTTGTTTAGCTGCCAATAGGTGACTGTGAGCCTGCTACAGGCACCGCCAGATGACGGTCCTTCAAGGGGCCATGGTAGTGGAGTTTAGACAGAAAAGTGAGCATCATGCGGCAATGACAGTTGAGTTTGGGCACCAAAACGACTAGTTAAGTTCAGGAAAAAGATGGTGGTTTGGATTTAAACACTCCCGAGGAACCAGTAGTGTCCTGGGTGAAAGTATTTTATTTTCGCCGCGATGTGAACTCTGCTCTACGGCTTGAAGCGCTGTGTTTTATGTTGACACCACATTGTGCTATTTAATGTTGAGATTATTTTCCATTGAATGTTGCATTAATAAGTGTTTTGGCATGGCTGGCTGAGTGGTACTGTATCCATTATTAAGGGGATTTAATTCTTGCATGTTTTGTTGTGCATGATCAAAAAAAAAATCATACTTAACTTATAAACTTATACAGCATTTATAATTCTTACAACATTTGGTTTTCTGAATAGAACATTATGTATTGCATTGTCTACATTATGAAGACACTGTAGACACAAATTGGAAAAGAGCATAAACAGGACATCTAAAGAATTAATCAAATCTGATCAAGGGTGTTCACTCTTGAAAAAAACTAAACAACAAAAACTAAACAACAAAAACTAAGAACACAGTACATTAAGCGCAGACCTGGTGCATGCAGGTTAACCAAATGCCTGTCTAAAAAGGCGTGTCTTTATCCGCCTTTTGAAAGAATTCACAGAAACAGCTGACCGTACGGGTGGAGCAGAGCATTCCATAGTTTAGGTGCTACTTACTCAAAAGCTTGATCAATAACGATCTTAAGCCGGGTGTGTGGGACAGACAGCAAACTTGACATGTTTGACCTAAGAGAGGGAGCTGATGAATATGGGTGAAGTAGATCAGCCACATATGCAGGAGCCTGATCGTGCAATGCTCTGTACATAAGAAACCAGGGAAGAGACTTAAGTACAGGGCTAATGTGAGACTGTCAATTTGACCTATTGAGTAGCCTTTGTCGTGTTTTCTTGAATTTTTGAAAAGGAGAGGCTCGGTCCACTGAAGATTTAACAAAAAGATTTAAGAACAAAATGACATGACAGAACAGGATTTTATGCTGCAGCGGACTGAAAAGATGCTTCTCTCTTGTGGATTCACATAAAACAGTCCCAAACATTTCTCAGTTTCACAAATATATTTCTTTGAAGTTGTGGGCGGTTCCTTGGATGAAAACTCTCTGTTGGTCAGTTGTCCCCCACAAGAAGGGCATACTTCTGAATTCTTAGGTTACACTCGGTCATAGAGAATAAGCATTCTTTTGTTCTAATATAGTCAGCACAACAGAAGGGGTTGGCTCCAAGATGGATAGACCAAAGGTTTCTTCCTGCCGTGTGACAAAGAGCTTCCTCCTGTATGCTACATGACAGACATTACCTAATTATCTTGAGAAACTTATGAATCAGTATGAAACAGAAAGATATTGATTTGGTCTAACAGTATCGATACAATCCTTTTGCCTATCCCAGCCGCAGCATACATTGTGAATACATCAAAACATGAAAGTACATTGATATCAAAGACCAGCATTGTTTTAACTTTGCAGCAGCATTCTGGATTGACTAAAGATGATCAAGAGCAGACATACTGAGTGAAGAGAAAAGTGCGTTACAGTAGTCAATGCGAGATGAGATGAAGTCAAGTTCAGCAGTTGAAACTACAGATATCAGTATACTAATATTTCTTAAGTGGAAAAAAGATCTGGTCAGCTTCTAGGGTGTCGAACAACAAAGATTGATCAAATATTACCTCTAGGGGCGCCTGGGTAGCTCACCAGGTTGAGCTTGCGCCCCATGCACAAAGGCTCGGTCCTTGCCGCAACATCCGCTGGTTCGATTCCGACCTGTGGGCCTTTGCTGCATGTCATTCCCCCTCTCTCTCCCCTTTCATGTCTTTAACTGTCCTGTCTAATAAAGGCCTAAAATATTACGCAGGTTGGAGCAGAGGTAAGAGGCCCAATACATTACATAATCGTGAAATCTTCTGCCGACCAGTCCCTGTTAGCGTTAAGAGAGCAATTAATGCACTGGAAAAGAATTTTGCTGTTGAAAACTGTTGTTAACACTGACAGAACAAAGAACAAGAATGTAGTATGCATGGAAAAATAAATACATTAAATGTTTCCAAAGCTCACCGCACAAACACAGAACATATCATGAGTATGTAAATGTCCCTCCGTGGCTTCACACATAAGCATCTTTTATTCAAGTGGCCTGATTCCATAATTTGAACTAATGCATGATGGCATCCTCTGATCCCTTTAAAGGCACATGAACAGCAGCTATAGCTCTGTTCTAAGTCCCGTCAATATCGCACAAGTGGGCCCTGCAATCAGTTGAGGATAGTGTAATGTCAACAGAATGTGTAGAGTAAAATGCGTGTTTGTACTTTTCTTTTCTTCTGCAAACATGGATAATACAACAATCAGTACGTTTACATGCACACCAATATTCCACTATTATTCCGAATATGACAATATTCTGAATTTGATACAGGTCATGTAAACAGCATATTCTGGTAGGATATTCCGAATAAGGCCTTTTTCCGAATATAGCATTTTCCGATTAAGACATGGGTGATATTCCGGTATTATTCTGGTTTTAGAGGCATTCTTTGGACATGTATACAGCGCATTCAGAATATGCGTCTTAATATGGGTTTTCACCGTAGACTTGTGGTCAGCTCCGTGCGTTGCTATGGTTTCTGTACACAAACCAACCAGCCAACAGTTTGCAAGGCTGCAGACCCAATAAGAAGGAGAACCACAGCTACTTTTAAACATTATCAAAGACTTGGATATGAGCACACATCGCTATGTTGACCTTTTCTAGAAGCTGGTTGAAGGAATGAAAGATGGAGTGTTCGCACGGTCTAACTGGTTAAAAAAAAATCTTATTTTGCACGGCTACATGTAAACGGGAATATTAGTGGAATATTCACTTTCATTAGCCATGTAAACAGCTCAGTTGGAATATCGTCTTTTTCGGAATAAATGCAAAAAACGGAATATTATGTATATGTAAACATAGTGTACGTCTCCCAAAAAGTGGCGTCTCATGGATGTTTGCTTAACACAGACTTAATCCCCTATTGAGTTCTTATTGAACTGCAGTTTTTGGACTTAAGGCCACCATATCTCGAGTTTGAATACTAGGAGATTAAAGCAGTCTCTCAGACAGAAAGAGAAGATATTTAAAACTGTTGAGACTCTGAAGACTCAGAAGTCTCTTTGTGCCATACTTTATTCCTTAAATGTGTTTGCATTCATGTGTGTGTGCCGACCGTATGTCAGCAGCCCCGCAGCAGTTGCTTGTGTAGTGTTTCATGGCTGCATTTATATTCCAAGCCCCCTCTGTGTTGGAGAGAGGGAGAGATGGGCAGAGAAGGATCAAGACGAAGACTCGGAAATGGTAAAAAGAGAGATAGAGATGGCTCTAGATGAGATCATGGAAGAGATATGGGGACAAAGACAAAGAGAGATGGAGAGAAGATGAGAGAGAGGGTGCTGATGAATATTGGAGGAGAAGGCTGCAGAAAGGAGGAGAAGGGGGAGAGAGAGAGATTGGAGCTGGGGAAATATGCTGCTCTATTGTGTCTTAATGGGAACTGTCAGAGCTGGAGAGAAAAGGTCAGCCGGGAGGCCAATCATGGCTGCAAGCAGGTATCAAACTGATACACACACACACACACACACACACACACACACACACTCATCAATATGCATAATCATAAGCATGGATACCAAGAAAAGGGACCTAATTGACCATTGACCAACCTATAGCTATTGTCCAATCATAGCCTAGCAACTGTCCCTAGGCACGGCAGGTTTATCAGCCTTTGAAAAGAATGGTGGTGTAGCTTTTTAGCCTTTACAAAACCAAAACACACGTTTGCAAAAGTGTAAGGAATTGAATAAACCCTGTGTTTAACGGTTGTGAAGTAAGCTGCAAATGTCATATATAAAAATCATATTTGGCTAACAAACTCAGTACCCACATTGGAAACCTAGCTTAGTATTACTTCCAAAGGCCGTGGCATATCATTAGCTAACTACATTATTTTGTGGGGTGACAGGTTATGTTAGAAGAATACCTGTTTAGGATTGAAACATTGTTGAAGAATATATTGTGTAAGAATAGAATGTCTTGTAGCCTGGGATGGCCTCGCTCTCTCCTCTTGTCTGGCATGTGTAAGATAAGACATTTGCAGAATTACTGGAGCAAAGTGCTCCTGATAAACATTTGGAACAGAATGCACCTAATAAAATATCTAGTAGTAACAGACAATCTTTAGGCCAGGAGAGGAGGAGAGAACAAGAGTGATTCTGGGGCTAGCGCGCATTTCGCTATCTTCTCAGGGGACAGAACGTCTGAGCTATGTCCAACTGATTAGCGGAGACAGACACCATGGCGGAAGGAGGAACCTGGAGAAGGATAAAAGAGTAGGGCAGAGAGAGGTCCGGGTCAGACGTGGAGAGACTTTGAGTATATATATGTGTGTGTATTTTGCTTGCAATATCATTTACTAAAGATTTGTTATAACTTATCTGAGCGAATCCTGAGTATTTATTTCCTGGTCTACCAGTCAACCAACACAAAACTTAAGGGGTAGCTTGAGAAGTGACCAAGTGGAGTCAGAAAGACTCTGGCCTTTTGAGCCAGAGCAGAATCGGTCACATCTTTTCCTTCAACATCCACCCTGTGGGAGCCTATAGACGCAATATCGGTGGCTTTGGCCCGCTCTGTTTTTTATTTACAGTGGGTTTTTTTAAGAGACTAATCTAGTAACGTTTGGGCAGACTTTAACTCCTCTCACTTGAAGAGAGTCACCATTACTCAGTGAATGTGCTACATGGTTGTGGCTCTCTGGTTTAACTGTGTTCAGTCAGTGAGTGGGGGACAGCAGCATCACGTTCAGTCGACCAATCGTCAGCCACACAGAAACATGAAGGAGCTGTGAATGTGCATACCTAACCACCAATCACTGATCCCTAGTGTTTGTCCGGGAAACTCCTTCCCTTTTGATTTGGCTGTAAGTGATTTAACTTGACCCAATTTATATATTTTCTGAAAAATATACAATTAACAAGTGACTTTACACTCCATCAACTTCATCCAAACTGGCAATAGATAGCGTTCCATTGGCCAAACCCTGCTGTGGCTCTGGTTCATCCTTGACTTTTCGTTGAGGTCATTTGATGACAAGCTCAGAAACAAATGGACTTGAGTCTAAATCTCTTTCATAGCTAAAAGGAAAATGACCAAAGTGCTCCTTCAGAGGACAGGAAACCAAATCAGGAGATGCCCTTATGGGAAAACCTTTCTTTTTTTCAAATGATTGTTCCCTTTTAAATATTATTATTGTTGTATTGTTGTACATGCCCCGTAAAGTTTGTTCCTGTCTGTATGTTTTATATAATCCATAAATATTTTATAAAAAATAAGAGATTTTACATCTCTTCTATGACTTGCACACTAATGTTTTCAGCAACCTTTTGTGAGCTTGTCTTATTAAAGCGTAACTCTCGCCAAAATGCAACCTAGGGTCTTTTTGTGAATGTACCCGAGTCAAAGTTTAGTTTAAAAGCATTTTAGGACGGAATCGCCACTTTTAAGATTTACCGTATTTTCATTTTTCGGTCAAAAGGTCTTTTGAATGCGAGTGCTAGGGACACTTTGATGCTAGCCTCAAAATAGCTATTATTAAACCACTAAGAAGGCTCGACACAACATGAGACTTTGCTCCAGGTATCACCAGGGGCTCTACACATGAACTTGAGCATTGAGAACATTGTTTGTGTACCCAGTTTACTAAAAAGAAAGGTTTTGAACAACTCACCGTAGCTCTTGTTGTTTCCGGCCGCTACCACCTCGGCAGTCAAAACGAGTCGATATCAAAACAAGTAGCCACAGATTTAGTATATCCCATGGTCACCGGTGTAGTTCATGTGTAGAGCCCCTGGTGATACTTGGAGCAAAGTCTCATGTTGTGTCGAGCCTTCTTAGTGGTTTAAAAATAGCTATTTTGAAGCTAGCATCAAAGTGCCCCTAGGACTCCCATTCAAAAGGCCATTTGACCGAAAAACAAAAATACGGTACATCTTAAAAGTGGCGCTTCCGTCCTAAATATGCTTTTAAACAAAGTTTGACTCAGGTACATTCACAAAAACCCTAGACCCCCTAGACCCTAGGTTGCATTTTGGCGAGAGTTACGCTTTAAGTTTATAAAAAAAAAGGTTGGACTCTTTGGATTTAACAGCACCAAAGGTTAAAATACATTATAGTATTTGTTTGTGGATGTTTATGCATTTATTCATTTATATTTTATAAGAATAATCTTTTGACAATTTTCCCTAAAAAGCCTCTGTCCACTAACTGTGAACTTATCAGTCGACACTATCTGTTAATATCACAGTAGTCTTTTGGTGAAAGATTAAGCTGCCGGCCAATGTCAAAACCTTATGTGTGCATGAGGTTGCCTGCACAGCAGTCTGTGTGTTAGACAAAGTAAATCCTCCTGACTTTCACTTGAAATGATTGAATATGCAAAATACCATACCCCTGCACCATCTTTGGGCCAGCAGTGTCACTGTCCTTTCTCTCTCTCCTACAAGGCACCTCTCTCTCTCCTGGGGCCTGGGTCTGAGTTGAGTGGTTTCTGTGGGTTATCAAATAGGCATTTTGGCAATTGGAATAAGGCTGAGAAATGGTTAGGAGGGGATTTATCCATTTAGCTGACAAGCTTGTGTTCACTTCGACAGGAGAAGGAATGAAAGAAATCAATCAATGAATCAAACTTTATTTATAGTTCACATTAAAGTGCTCATATGCTAATTTTCAGGTTCATAATTGTATTTAGAGGTTGTACCAGGATTGGTTTATGTGGTTTAATTTTCAGAAAACACCATATTTTTGTTGTACTGCTCATTACTGCAGCTCCTCTTTTCACCCTGTGTGTTGAGTTGTGTTCCAAAGTGACCACGTTTGTCTCTGAAGTAAAGGCTGGACTACAATAGAGCTGTTTGGAGCAGTTGGTGAACAGTGTTTTCTGTTGGAGATGGTAAGTCCCTTTGGGGTGGACTTTGGGCTTTTTCACTTTGTAAACCTATAACATGCACAAAAAGATATATAACACAATAAAGGAAAGGGAAAAAGCCAAAAAGCATAATATGAGCACTTAAAGTGCTGTACTGAAGACTAAATAAAAGACAAACAACATAACTCATACAGGCATAAAATACAAATAAAACAAATTAAGAGACATAAAACATGAGAACACAGCCTTCACAATAAAACAATAAAATCAAAATGTCATCAAAAACATCAAAGGCCAAGGAGAAGAGGTGGAAAGATAGAAAGTCATTGTTTACATGTGTAAATGTGGGTGCTTGTATATGTATACTATATTCTCATATATATATATATATATATATATATATATATATATATATATATATATACACTATAATATATTATGTATGTTTGTCCCCTTTTACACCTTATTAGGGCTGGGTAATCGTTCAAATAATTTCGATACTGGTAGCGATACCAATGCCGTGACTTCGATACCGGTTCCTAAATGATACTTTTTTTGATACCAATTTTATTTTAAAAAAAAATAAGGAATTACCCATTACGGCACAAATATTTTTATTTATTTTTCAGCTACTACGTGAGCCGTCTCTGTGTAACGAGTTTTTTCTGCGTGTCTCTTCGACGTGGAACGTTAGACAGTCAATCACAGACATTATTAGATCTTGGTAGAAGCATGCTGCGTGCTTATTGGCTCTCTGACACTGATGAGATTTACTTCTTAGGTATTAAAATTGGGTATTGAATGATGAGGAATTTTTCAATACTCGATACTTTAGAGGCATTTCGGTCGGTGCCTAAAAAGTATTGAATTCGGTACCCAGCCTTACACCTTATACTGTATACCCAGATTATGTGTAACTGGCTTTACGTGTGCATTCTACATCATGTCAGCATACATACTGACGTTAACATCATTCGTTGACAGAATATTTTCATCCTTTGAAGCTGGCAGAAAACACCTTTCCTCCGTCCTAACTATCCTCACTGAAATGCATGTTACTCTTTGTCACCTGTTTGATTAACATGGTCTTTCTGCTTGATTTGCTTGAATGTTTTTGAACACAAACTTAGTTAGTGCCTACATATGCACTGGTGATGCATTTGCACCAGATGTGTGTCTAATCTCCTCCAGAGGTGTGTTCAAATTCTGGCATTGAAGTGCATCTAGGCTGCATTTAAACAGGGTTTATAATGTGTTAATTGAATGCGATCCAAATAAACTTTTAGCTATATTCTGGTGGAAAGGTGGGGAGTGTGTGTCATGTTTGTATGCAGTTGTTCAATAGATTGAGTCAGGAGCTACGTAAACATTTACACCTTTACGATAGAGACATGATTTGGTGCTGCATTATTTAATGGTTATCAAACAGATGAGCTATTGCTCCCAAAATAACAGTGTGCTCTTCAGTACTGGTGATTCACAGGCACCAGCACTGAAGAGTCTTACAAAAGAAATTGAAGCCTCTGACATTTTTATGTGCTGCTTTCACTGTTGTTAGAACATGGTGCTTGCCAGGACAGACTGTTCTAATACTAAGTATGGGCATATAGGAGTTGTGTTGTTTGACTGTGTATGAAATATTGACCAGTTGCCCATCGTCAAATATTGACTGCGTTTGCTGAGGCTTTCTAGCATCACAGCTGGGGAAAATCAAAGACATGTATTGCAAAGACAGCAGGTGTTGAGGGAAATCTCACCATTTCTAGACCAAAGGTATTTTGTGTAAGGCAAGATAAGGCAACTATGTGTGTAGCACATTTTAGCAACAATGCAATTCAAAGTGCTTTACATAAAACAGAACTGTTAAACAATAAAATATTCATTTAGGAGAATATAAAAAACAAGCTCAAATGGAATAAATAAAAAATAAAATCTGAAATGTATTTTGGCCCTAAACCATTCAGTGTTTTATAAACCAACAGAAGTATTTTGAAATCAATTATTTGAGAGACAGAAAGCTAGTGCAAAGACCTCTGAACTGGAGTCATGTGATCCACCTTCTTGGTCTTAGTGAGGACTGGAGCAGCAGCGTTCTGAATCAGCTGCAGCTGTCTGAGTGATTTTTTAGGGAGACCTGTAAAGACATCGTTACAGTAGTCAAGTCTACTGAAGATTAAAGCATGGACAAGTTTTATCCAAACATCCACATCCAATCAAATCATTGATCTGTTCAATGCACTTACTCAGTTTTTGTACTGGATCATAGTCCCCTGGTGATATGGCTATGTAAGTTTGTGTGTCTTCCACATAATTATGGTAACTTATTTCGTTGTTTTCCATAATCTGAGCCAGTGGAAGCATGTAGATGTTAAACAGAAGATGCCCCAGAATGGAACCTGCATGTCATATTTGTCTGCTCAGATGTGTAATTACCTATAGACACAAAAAAGTAATACTAAGACTTGCCACTGTCTGTATTTAAGTACTTAAGAGCAGTCTCAGTGCTGTGTAGGGCTGTTGGAACGAATACCGAAAGTCGAATATAATTCAAATAGTAAAAAAATCAATACAATTCAAATGTTGAAATTACTGTTTGAATGTGACTTTTTTATAAATATGTTGGCTAACGTTAGCTAATCTCCCTCTTCTCGCCTTGGCCTACCCGCATGTGTCACTCATGTCACGTCTGATGAACAATGACTTAGCGGGAGTGAGAAACACAAGGCATTGTGAGGTCTAAGCTAACATTACGTACCGAGTAACGTTAGTACAACATCATGGAGCTAACGTTACATACCGAGTAACGTTAGTACAGGGGGTAGTGACAGGCTGCGGCTGGAAATCGGAAGCTATCATGCTATCCCCCCCCGCCACCCTTTCCTGTCTTCAGCTGTCCTGTTAAATGTCCTAAAATGACCCCCAAAAAGATATCTGCTGGCATTGGAGTGAGTCATTAAACAAAATGTTGAATCCACCTCTTTTCTTATTTACTCTAATCTCACTCATAAGCCTGAAGTTGGAGGGGCTGACTCGATAAGAACAGCTGCAAATTGTCAATTAGATCAAAAAGACCATGTCAATTAGCGCATGCTGCATTTTGTATACAAGCAACCTTATCGGGCTGGGAAGACAGAGAATGTTACCGTTGTAGAGGGGGCTGAGGTTCCTGGTGTTTTACCTTTGGTGATTCTGTCAAGGCAGGTGGACGCCAGGGAGCAATAATGGGAGTAGGGTGAGGGGTAATTTTGGTTCCAGCGGTAACCAGCTCCTTCATCTGGTTAGTGAACTCCAACAGAGGGAAGGGGGAAAGGGGGACTGGAGACAACTGTGACAAGGATGTGGTTTGGGGCGGTGAAGGAGATGGATCCTCAAAGGCGTTGGTGTTGGTGAGGGGGGTAGAGGGGGGGTTGAGAGTCCTTGTCTCGGCTCTGACATCGCCCACGGTCAAATCTCTTCTTAGGCCGGGGCTGTGGTGGATCTGTGCCACGCTGTGTTATGTCTTCCTCTTGTTTAGAGTCCTCTTGTCTCGTGTCCTTGGCAGAGGGAAGAGATGGGGAAGCCAGGAAGTAAAGTAGGTTAAACGTGAACAGCTTTACTCCTGACTTGTTAGGGGAAAAGTCCATCTGCCTTAAAAAGATGTCTGCGGTCCCGGAAAAAGTTGAAATTGTCAATAAAATGCACTAATAAGCCATCTCTCAACTATTCTTCTGACTGGCGGTAGAGGGCCACTGACAGACACCTCAGCATTCAGAGAGCTGACTGTGTTCAGCAGATCAATAAAGGCCCGTTTCAGCACTTCAGACTGTTGCTTTGCATCATCATTTGACCCTATGTGCATGGATGGAGCGTGTATGGATGTACTGCCACGATATGCAGGATTCTTTCTGCAATGTCAGAAAACCATGCCCTTGGGAAAGCAGAGTATTATGGTGTTTTTACTGAACATGCTTTTTGCATTTCTTACGCCAAAAACACACCAGATGCGGAAGCACTACCTCTCTCCTTCTTGCTCTCACCGTTTTTTCTCCCTCTCTTCATCATTCCCTTCATCTTTTTCGTCTCGTTTTATAAAACCAATCTATATTATGTGAAAGTGGTTGTGTAACTTGTTGTGTAACTTCACGCTTTGCCCTGAGGAAGTGCACCACACACACACACACACACACACACACACACACACACACACACACACACAGCAGAGGAAGGGTGTGAGATTGTGCATGGATCACTGGCCCTGATAACTATACATATATGCTCAAATACACATAAATAAACGTATACAAGTACACTACAAGCACATACTAATAGTTCTTATAGTTAATGCATATATACAGCACTATTCATAACTTTATTAACATATCTACACTTGTATATACACACAACATTTTTCTCTTTCTCTCAAATAGACATCAGACACATTCCAACACTCATTAATGGCAAAGCTATTGAGTAACACAACCTTATTGTACATTGTCACAATTGGAGAATTTCAGGTCTAAACTTTTAAGATTGATTTTCAACACTTTTCTTTGATCATCCAAGATAAATATAATTTGTACCTCCCATATCCACATTATAATGACGTTTAGTTTTTGCTCAAATCACAAATATATCACGTAAGGGAATAAAGAGAAAACATCACAGCAAAGAGTTAAAAAACAAAGTTGTTTGAGCTATTTGCTATCTGAACCTTTTTAAAAGAGTATGCCACCGATATAGCATTGCATCGCTATAACATTGTCAGGCACAGGATGGACAGACTTTCAAAAAAGGGATGAAAATTGATGCAGCAAAACCAGATACACTGCCGTTTTTATTCCACACTTTCTTCTTCCTTGTCAAAACCTGCTACCTACATTTCCCACAATGCAACTCTAACAGTTTGACCAGAGATTCAGATTTGATATGCTAGTATCTACCAATGTAGCCTTGATCCTCTAGCCTACAGCATAGATGAGGAGGGGGCAGCAGGGGCCTGGTAAGATCACACACCCCCAGATCGTTTTCATTTTCAAACTTGTAGACTTCAAACAGCTCCCTGTCTCCACTACATAAACACAAAAGTGGACACTCAGAGCCAAAGTGTGTACCACATACACATATGGTGCACTCCAACAGTCTGTCTAATGAGCAGTCAAACAGAGAGGCAGATAGGAGGTTAGTTTGAAAGAATACAGTTCTGTCTGCATGTAGCCTCTACTATACTGTTCTTAAGCTTCTGTGTAAAATCTACGCCGTAGCCTGACGTGCACCTCTCGAAAAATGTAACTACACATCGCAGTGGCGAACGTCGCTCGGCCGTGGCTTGGTAGCGTTGCATTTCCCCTAGTGTCACGGAACCGTACGCCCACCCACGACCTTTTCCTTAACATAACTGCGTCAAAAGGGACGGCAATAGTCCCGACCAAGCGCGTTTACTTATAGCGCTAAAGGGATGGCAATAGTCCCGACCAAGCACGTTTACTTATAGCGCTAAAGGAGACTTTTAGCGTCAATAAGAACCTGACCAAGCGTCCGTATTTTACGAGATGAGTGTGAGAACCTGTTCACCCTGCAGACATCTGAGGAGCAGTCAACAATAGTCCTCATAAATCCAGCAAATTTAAAATGCCAACACAAAGAAAGCAGAAGGAAACGGAAAAGACATGCATCCGGTGGAATTTCCTGCGGTACCGGAGCAATCCCAGAAGTGGAACGTCGTGGATGTAGACTACATTTCCCCCAAGGGGGTAAGCAAGTGTCCACAAAGCGTACCTCCTATGGAGCCATTTTTATGCTAACAAGCCATCATCCGCCGTTAGCATCCCATTGACTGCCATTCATTTTGACGTCACTTTGACAGTGAATAACTTTACATCTGAAGCGTTTAAAGACTCTATTTGTCCATTGTTTATTTCTAAAGAAACACGACAATGTATAAAAGGCTCCATTACCTTGTACCTCACGTTATGGCTCCGTAGCAGATGTTTTTATAAAAATAGGCTAACGATTGTGTCATAACCACGAGACTTACTGTCTCATAGTAGAGGAATTACCGTAGACAGGAGAAGCTCTCAGGCAGTTTGGACTTCCATTAGCTGTTTAAGTTTAATTACTAATGTTAACTAGCATTTTAGTGATCAATAATTAGCCTGTGCCTATGTTATCTCCTTACATATACCTACGCTCTCCGTCTCTGCTAGATTGGGAATGATTGAGATTTCTCTTGGCACAGCTACCAGAAGACTTCCAACTTTCAGACAGGTTGCTCACGTCACATCTACGTCTTCAAGCTCAGTTGGAGGCTGCTCAGTAACGCTCAGCCATCACCGGGAAAGTGTTTCTAATATCCTTCACTGGTCTCCGTGGAAAGCTACGGCGTCACATTCTTCATTTCTTTTACTGTCTATGATTCCCCCCTACTTATTTCCTGGTTCTCCTTCTCCATAAACAACATGAAGTCAAGAAGATGATTCACTTTTCCTGCTACAGATTTCCACTGTGGTCAGAAAGCTCAGAGGAGACACTTTTTAATGCATAAACACAAAAGTGGACACCCAGAACCAAAGTGTGTACCACATACACATACGGTGCACTCCAAGAGTCTGTCTATTGAGAAGACAAACAGAGAGGCTGACCCCCAATTTCCACCAACTGCGGAACAGTTGCGGATCCGCTCCGGAACGGCGGCGGAGTCAATAGGTTTCCAATAAAGTCACTGACTGCGGAACGGCTGCGTTCCGACTGTGTCCCAGCTCCGGCGATCCGCAGCCCTCCGGAGCAGATACGCAGAGCTTCTATTTTTGCCGGATGCCGGAGAGCTCCGCAGCAATTCAGCACACGGCAGATAGTGCGGGACAGGAAGTTGAGCACAGAAAGAAAATAAAAAATCTGGTTAATTTTCAAAATAAAATACACCGTGCTCACGGCGGATCATATTTCCCTGCACTACAACTTGAAAACGTCATAATGCGCGTTCATATGTGAATTTGCGAGATCTCGTGGGTCCTCGTGACTTCAGCTGTCAGTCATGGCCGCAGCCATTCCGTAACAAATACGGACCTGGTGGGTATTGAAGGACAGCGGAGCACGGAGCCGACGCGCAGCGGAGCCGGTCTGCAGCCGTTCCGCAGTTGGTGGAAATTGCAGGTGATAGGAGGTTAGTTTGATTCCTCCATTGATGCCTCAAGTGTGTGTTTTGAGGAGGAAACAGCAGTTGGTAACCATTGCTCTCTTATTGAAAATGTTCAGCATCCGGTTTACCAAGCAGGATAGGAGGAAAATGTTTGTCTAAGCATTGCTTGCTGTCCATGTCTATGAAACAGTGAGCATGTGTCTACATACTGTATGTGTATGAGGTTTCTATGAAGGTAAATATGGTGCAAAAAGGGAGAGCTTGTAGAATACAATGTGAGAACTTGCAGAACAAAAAATCTGAACTTGTATGTTAAAATTTGTACTTGTAAAAATTTAATTTGCACTTGTAAAAATAAAACAAAGAAAAAAAACATGAGAGCTTGTAAAAAGAAAAAAAACATGAGAGCTTGTAAAAAAAATCTGAACTTGTAAGTTGAAATTTGCACTTGTAGAAAATGTTCACACACCTGTATTCTGAATGTGAAGTTACAGAAAAAATATTCACAAATGCGTAGATTGATATTTACATGAACACAATGACAGCTGCAAACTTAAAATGCAACATTTACTCGTATACTTTTTTTTTTTACTCTGGTTCATTTTCCATCACAACCACAACTCAGTGATTACAACCTCTGGAATCTGTCACTGCAACTTCACATATGTGCTCTCTCGCATCACAAAGTGGCCAATCTGCGCACCTCGACTTTCACAACACTCTTGACGATACATTTGGTGCAGAACTAATTTGTACCTGTGGACTTAGGCTGTGGAGCTCTGAGCTAACAGAACGGGAAAAGCAGGGTTTCTATCGCCAGATGAGGGACAACTCTGTCTGGCTTATTTATGTAGCATGGAAACTTGGTGGAATAGCATGCTAGCGTTAGCTAACTAGCAGCCAGCCCGCTTCTAAATAAATACCTTTTAATTATCTAAACACTTTTTAACAGTCAAACTAAAGCACTTTTGTTCTGCAAGTTCTCACATTGTATTCTACAAGCTCTCCCTTTTTGCACCATATTTACCTTCATAGGTTTCACATGTTCAGGGATGTGGGTTCACTTTCTAGACTTTCTAGAAAAATTAAAAATAGACATTGGGCTTCAAATTTCTAAATAACACTTTTTAACTAGACCAACTCTCATGTGGCTGATACAACGCCACAGGAAGTGAAGAGGGCTATTCATATGACACACACTCCCATAATGCTTTGAACTGATGAAATACAGTTGATTGAAAATGTCCTCAGTCCAACTCCTTCACTCTAAATTGGAACAAAGAGCCATTTGAAAAGATGGTAATTAATGTCTGGCTAAAAATATCACTTTTTTTTCTGTATCCATTTGTCTGCATGCTTGAACTGTAATTATTTACAAGCATCCACACAAGCGTCGCTGCCAAATTAATCTCACACAATTTGAGAAGTGGAAGCCTCCCAAAACCATCAGCACCCCTCCCAAGCAGAAGGATGGTGTGTGCTGCCTGACTACCTTCAGCTACCGAAAAATGTGTTCACTCCCCTCTGAGACCCGCACAAAGTTTTCAACATGCAGCCTATCACGTTTGAAAACAGCCAGCGTGTGTCTACAGAGAGCTGGACTGAAAGGTGCTGTTGGGTCGTCTAAGGTCTAAGGAGGGCTGGTTGACCGAGACATTTTTTCTTTAATTATGTCTGGTACCTTTGTTTTTGATCAGACACAACCAAAGAAAGATTTTCTAAGCTAGATGCAACTTGCACCAGTAAGTAGTGTTATACTGTAGTTACGAGTTGCAGGTAAAATGTTCAGGAGGTCAACTGTCAACTGTGCGTGATGTACAGTATATCATTTTTGGACATTTCACAACGTGAACCACCTCTACTTGTGTTGCAAATTCTCTCGAAAGATAAGAAACAGCGTGCGTGCGTTTGTGCGTGTGGTCAATACTGTGACCTTGTCCTTCTTTGTGCTGCTTTGTAACAAATTCTCTACCTTATCTTTGATCAGTTCTACTAAGAAAGTTTTTATAAGAACAAATCTCCTCAGATGATGTGTACGGTGCATGTTTAGTCCATATATACGATCTTCCACTTCCAGGATTTCCCTGTAGCCGCCGGAAATTCCACTGGATGTCCTTCTTTTTGATTGGATGTCCGTTACCTTCCTCTTTCTTTGTGTTGGCATTCTAACCTCTGGTGGATTTGTGAGGACTAGGGTTAACTGCTCCTCAGATCTCTGCAGGGTAAATCCAGACAGCTAGCTAGACTATCTGTCCAATCTGAGTTTTCTGTTGCACGACTAAAACAACTTTTGAACGTACACACGTTCCACCAAAACAAGTTCCTTCCTGAGGATATTTAGCAGAGGCACCGTGGCTCCGTACCGCGCTTATTGCCGGCCAAGACGATTGTGATTGGTTTAAAGAAATGCCAATAAACCAGAGCATGATTTTCTCCCATCCTGTAATGCTGTGTGGACTAGCTAGACCCTCCTCCGCAGCGCTGTGGAGGAAGGCCTGGACATGCGAGACTAGGTGCATGTGAAACACTTAACTATCTTTTTGTCATTTCCTTTCTCCTCTCTCTATATATTTTATCTTTCCATCTTTCTTTTAATTTCCTGTCACTGTAATCCATACAGTGTCATATAAAGAAAAAAGAATACAGTTCTGTTTGCATGTAGCCTGTCCTAAGACTTAACTGTCTATTTTATTGTTATTTTATATACCTAATAGTTTCAAGCCAAACAGTTCATTGAAAAAAATTTAGCACACATAATCTGACCTTAACCCATTGTACCAGATGCAGTCCAGGCAAATCCCCATCAGTTTTAGGGATGGATGTCAAACTCCTGCAAAAATGATGCAGAATTCGCTGATGACACTGCTGTCTGCTGGAAACCCCCCCCTCCCCCCCCCCCCCCCCACAAGTCTTCACCCTCCAGTGCAGTCCTAACTCTGCCCTGTCTGCACTTAAATGTGACTTGACATCTGCACTTTCAACAGTCCTCATGGCAATGATTTTTAGTTTCACACAGATGTCTTAAAATAACCCGCAAGATACTCCAGCAGGGAAAGCACAGCTGAGGGCCAATCAACTGAACCACAGGGTGTGTGTGTGTGTGTGTGTGTGTGTGTGTGTGTCTGTCTGTCTGTCTGTCTGTCTGTCTGTCTGTCTGTCTGTCTGTCTGTCTGTCTGTGTGCGTGCGTGCGTGCATGTATGCGTGTGTGCATGTATGCGTGTGTGCGTGTTAGGGTATAGTCTCACTTTGCGAGTCCTTCCTAGTCCACAAAGCATTCTGGGATAGGAGAAAAACGTGCTCTAGTTTATTGGCATTTCTTTAAACCAATCACAATTGTCAAGGCGGCGCTAAGCACCGGGCAGCGCCACGGTGCCTCTGCAAAATAGCCTTGGGAAAGAACTTGTTTTGCTGCAACATGCACAATCAAAAGTAGTTTTAGTCGTGCGAGAGAAAACTCAGATTGGACAGATAGTCTTGCTAGCTGTCTGGATTTACCCTGCAGAGATCTGAGGAGCAGTTAACCATAGTCCTCACAAATCCACCGGAGGTTAGAACACCAACACAAAGACAGAGGAAGGGGACGGACACCCAGCTGAAAAGAGTGAAATCTGGCAGAATTTCCGGTGGCAACGGAGCAATCCCGGAAGTGGAACGTCATTGACATAGACTAGGTTTGCATTGACTACTTTAACAACATATAGCAGTCCTGTATGTATAGAGTTCTTACAAGTACTGTATGTCATGTGCTTTGCTGGCTCATTTGTTGTGTACATAAACCAAGCTAGCATTGCTGTACTCCCCATAGAAGAGATGAAGGAGAACAGTGATTACACTCACATCAACTGATAATTAAAGTTTGGTTCTTATCTATTATAATCGATACAGTTGCCAAGAAAAGCTTAAGTATTCCATTATCTCTATGAACAAAATACCAGTGCAAGTGGGATTTTATGCAAGCATGGACTTGCATGAAATCCATCCAATTCATAAATACTTGAAAATAAAGTCTTTGAAGAAGCCAGAAGCCTGGCTTAGATATGAAAAAGCTGGCTCAGTTACAGAGAGGATATACACTGAAAATATTCATGCTTATCTTTAATAAATAAATCAAATGATATTGTGCCAAATATTGGTATCTATAAGAAAAATGGCAAAGCGAGAACGCAGATGGACAGTGGAATAGAGTGATAATTAAAGTGGGAGCGAGGATGAAGGGCGACTGATAGTCAGAAAGTAAAGGTGTAAGAGAGAGAGAGAGAGAGAGAGAGAGAGAGGGATGAAAAACAGGTAATTCAAGCAGGAGAAGAAAGGAAGATGAGACAGGAAGGATGAATGGTAATAGGCAACAGCATGAGTGAAAAGTGACTTGACTGCACTGTGCGTGGAAGAAGAGAAGGAGGTGGAAAGATGGAGTGAGGATAGCTGGATGGAGGACATGAGCCGTTCAGGGAAGAAAACTAGAAAGAAGAAAAGAAGAAAGATTTAGCAGGTCAAAGGGAGGGCAGGAAGAAAAAGGAACGACAGGAAATGGAGTAAAGAGTAATGAAAGCAAAATGGAGTGAATTGAGAAAAAAGACAGAGGTGAGAGGAGGTGAAGGAAGAATCATAAGCCTCTGTGCCAACCTGGGAATACAGGACTCAGTATAATACCGGAATCTCAAAACAAGACTTTACCTTGTCCTTTATCGATTCTGGTGTGTTTTTTCATTTTATTATCAGTATGATTCTTGTTTGAACTTGATTGTTCCACACTGCTCACACTCCGTCCCTTCTCTGGAGATTGAGTCTGGACTCGGTCAGTCTGCTGTACTAGTCACTGCCTCCCAGGCCAAACTTACTGTAGGTCAACTGCAACCCACATACCAATGTGTCCATTGGTCTGATGCTCTGGTGCTGAATTTTTGCTTCAAGTTTACAGCAATTATTTGGAATAAACCTACATGGTCACACAGCATAGATGCAGAGTGGATCATTTTGAAAAAAACATTGACATCTTTTAGAAATGGACAATGGAAATGGAAAAAATATATGTGAATAGGCATTTTCACCAATGATTTCTGACTTCTGAAAGCTATAGTGCGTAGTTTCTGTCTTCTCCATGAGGAATTCTAAGTAATGACAACAAAACTGTCGGGGCGTCCACATGATACAGGCTTGCGTGATCGCACCCCCCTCCTCCACATAGTTGCTAGTAGCCAAGGAGGACACGCAGGATTAAAAACATGATGGACTCTTCAGAAGAGAAACTTGAGTTTCTGCGCGGGAAAGTCACCGGACGCCACAATCTTCTGAACATAGTCATACTGAGAAATCCAGAGAGAGTTGTGTGGAGCTGATAGTCTTAATTAGCTTTGTAGCAACTCATTTGGCAATGGCTTGAATGTAACGGATGTTCATTAATATCAAAAAGTTACGCACTAAAGCTTTAATGCATATTTAGTGATTATGATCTTACAGAGGGATTTACATCAGTGACTGTCTGGACAATACGATGTCAAAACCTGACAATACATTACACACCTATATAAAATGCACAGTGGCTCTGTGCCCATGTACTGGATTTGAAATTTGAAAGTGCTGATCTGCAGCTGGATAGGCGGGCTAGGAAACAGGCTAGGAAAGACTTTATAGCCATATTGGGAGAACAGTAATACCTTCCCAGTTTTAGGACACTCTTCAACAACGATCCTTGACAGGCACGTGCACAGATAGACCCCCAGGTGGTGCTCAAACACCTGCCCTTTTGGCTTCTGAGTAGATAAGTGGCCTGCACTACTTTCAAATTTAACTTTGAAGTCAGTAATTGAACCTCATACTCACTATTTCATTTTTAACCCAATAAGGAATAATGTGACAACAGTGTGTATCTCTTCTAAACGTTCTGGCTGTATTGTAAATTGCATACTATCTGCATAGTACATACTACTATGTAAAGCGCATACTGTTCTTTTTAAGAGAGTGTGTGTGAGAGGTAATGATTCACCTCTAGGCTAAAGTTGTTGGTGTTGTATTGGATTGCATTATATTGTAAGGTATTTTGATAGTGATACATGTGACAATATGGCAGCAACATTATTGTCCACAATAAGCCACCCTCCATTCCTCCATTCATGCATTTCCGTTATTCTACTGTTCATCGGTGCATACAACAGTACACAGTGAAGGTCAGGCAAATCTCTCTTCTGGATTTGTCACTTGCGTTCTATAGCTCAGTATTTCTTTTGCCCTTGCTTTTTAGCACAGTAGCCAATCTTCTCCAGTTCACTGTGTGATTCTATAAAGCAGAGACATGAGGCAGGCTGTGCTAATACATCTGTATACTGATTCATTCCTGCTCTCCTCCAGGGCGAGTGCAGTGCAGAGCGATGGAATACATTACTGCAAGTTAAGCTACTTAGAACAGCTCCATAATAACCCAGATCACACCAAAGGCATGTGTCATATCCACTGCGCCATCACCACCACCCACGACGTTCCACTTCCGGGATTGCTCCGTTGCCGCCAGAAATTTCGCCTCATGTCCTTTTTTTCGGCCAGATGTCCGTCCCCTTCCTCTTTCTTTGTGTTGGAATTCTAAACTCTGGTGGATTTCTGAGGACTAGGGTTAACTGCTCCTCAGATCTCTGCAGGGTAAATCCAGACAGCTAGTTAGACTATTTGTTCAATCTGAGTTTTCTGTTGCACGACTTAAACTACATTTGAACGTACACATGTTCCACCAAAACAAGTACCTTCCCAAGGCTATTTTGCAGAGGCACCGGGGCTCCATGCAGGGTCTAGCACCACCCATGACGATTGTGATTGGTTTAAAGAAATGCCAATAAACCAGAGCACGTTTTTCTCCCATCCCGGAATGCTGTGTGGACTAGCTAGACCCTCCTCCACAGCGTGTGTGTGTGTGTGTCTTTATGTTCCTACATCCATGCATTATTGTGCGTTTGCAATATCCTGAACTCAGTGCCTGGGAGGGTAACCTTAAGAGGGTCGAGGCCTTCAGAACAGCTCTTGTCATCTTCAAAGGACACTGGCTCTATCCCCGTAATTGCAAAATGCTGTTGTTATAGCCACTGAGTAAGCACAGCACTCATGTCATGGAAGTCAATGTATATTTCATGGAGCTGCTATATGCACTCAGGCTGTGTGCAAACGTGTGTGTGTGTGTGTGTGTGTGTGTGTGTGTGTGTGTGTGTGTGTGTGTGTGTGTGTGTGTGTGTGTGTGTGTGTGTTCATAGTTTGCATGTTTGCCAACTCATTTTCCATCACTTTGTATACACAGTCTCATGGTGATACAGTATACTCTATTTTTCCCTTCTCTCCTCCCCTATTCTGTCATTCCTTTTCTCCACCTCCTTGCTTTCTCAGCCCTTTAGCCCCCTCTTTTTCTTTTCCTTTAATCCTTCTCCCCTCGTCTTTTGCTTCATCGCTTGCAGGGATGCAATGATGCATCGTGAATTGGTTAAACATCAATATAAATGTTTGAAGTTAAAAACAGGTTGAGAAGAAAAATAAATTGATTTTTTAATGGCCTAGAGCGTAATCTACTTTTGATTTCACTTCAAACGATCTATTTGTTCTTAGTTCATTCATTTAAGGAGATTTTTTTTCTACAAAGTATTTATTTAGGTGTTTTGATGTGGAATTTGTTTTAAAAATGTAATTCTACATTTTTTCATTTCATTTTTGTAATTTAAGATAAACTACAATTTCAGTGTCACTTCTGATAAGAGGAGTTTTTTGTTTTTTGCACTGTTTATATAAAAAAAGGAATATTTTCTGTCATTTGGCTGCAGCTCATTCTGTTAAGAAATCGCAAGAAAATCGTATCGTGAACGTAACAAGTAAATCGTATCGAATCGTGAGTTGAGTGTATCATTACATTCCTAAACACTTGCCTTCCCTCCCTCTCTCTGTGCATGACGGAAAGCTGTGTCAGATGTTTGTTGGGTGACCATACAGATGTTTTTTTATGTTTGTGTTTTAAAGCTATAGTGAGTAGTTTCTGTCCCCCCCCATGAGGAATTCTAAGTAATGACAACCAAACTGTCAGCGCGTCCACATGATACAAGCCTTCCGTGATCACGCACCACCCCCCCACCCACCCCCTCCACACAGTTGCTAGTAGCCAAGGAGGACACGGAGGATTGAAAAAACATGACGTACTCTTCAGAAGAGGTCATTATCTTCACTTGAGTTTCTGCGCGGGAAAGTCACCGGACACCTCAATCTTCTGAACATAGTCACACTGAGAAATCCAGAGAGAGTTGTGTGGAGCTGATAGTCTGAATTAGCTTTGTAGCAACTCATTTGGCAATGGCTTGAATGTAACGGACGTTCATTAATATCAAAAAGTTACACAATAAGTAATCGTGTACACTTAAAGCTTTAAGTGGTATCTTTTGATTGTTGGAGCAGATGATGCAATACCATTTCCTGTGTGAAACAGACAATAAAGTTTGATCTTTTCTTATCTTATCTTACTCAGGTGCTGTCTCTGGGTGCCGATGTGTTGCCAGAGTACAAGCTCCAGGCCCCCCGCATCCACAAGTGGACGGTGTTGCACTACAGCCCGTTCAAGGCGGTGTGGGACTGGCTCATCCTGCTGCTGGTCATCTACACCGCCATCCTGACACCCTACTCAGCCGCATTCCTCCTCAACGACCAGGTGGGCTCTCATCTAGGGACACAATCATTCAACAGACTGATGTCAAGTCATGGACATTTTATTTATATTGCCCAATCACAAATGACCAAATCGCTTCATAGGCCTTTACACCTATACAACATACGATCCTTGATAGCAAGGTTTAATAGTTTTGAATGTTCATTTCATTTCAGTTTTGACTTTTCGATTCCATTTTAGTTTAGTTTTAGTTATTTTTCAGAGTGTGTATGCTAGTTTAGGTTTAGTTTCAGTTTTTCAGAAAGGTTTAGTTTTTATATATTTAGTTTTAGTTTGTTTTTTTGTTGAGGCCAGATAGAACGTCTCAGAAGTATGTAGCTACATAAACATTCAAAATACATGGTTGGAGAATAGACATGATGTTCAATTTCTAATCTACTTTAGTCTACTTTAGCAATGAGACTGTATATAAAGAATACTTCACAGTGCCATCTCATGTCAAGTCCGTTCAATTTCCGTAGTTCAAAGTCACGAGACTTGACGGAAATTCATTATTTACTTTTATTAGGTTTTTTAACCTGGCAATATAGTTTCAGTTTAGTTTCAGGGCGTTTTCACACCTGAAAGTCTGAACCAAGGTCCGGACCAAGGTTCATGTTTTTGTTACGTTGTATACATTTGATCCGGTAAGTTTTGGTTTCACACTACAGTTGTGCAAGCACACTAAATAACTATACGTGACAAAACTACGTCCTGCCGTCATCACATACGTACGTACGATACTTAGAATTGATTGGTTTGTAGACGGGCTTCCCTTTCCTCTCGTATCCTCTCTCTGTGTCGGAGTTTTTTCAACTGACTGCTTCTCTCCTACTGACTGCTGCTCTCCCCTACTGACTGCTGCTCTCCCCTACTGACTGCTGCTCTCCCCTACTGACTGCTGCTCTCTCCTACTGACCGCTGCTCTCCCCTACTGACCGCTGCTCTCCCCTACTGACCGCTGCTCTCCTACTGACCGCTGCTCTCCTACTGACCGCTGCTCTCCTACTGACTGCTGCTCTCTCCTATTGACTGCTGCTCTCTCCTACTGACCGCTGCTCTCCCCTACTGACTGCTGCTCTCCCCTACTGACCGCTGCTCTCCCCTACTGACCGCTGCTCTCCCCTACTGACCGCTGCTCTCCTCTACTGACTGCTGCTCTCCTCTACTGACTGCTTCTCTCCTACTGACTGCTTCTCCCCTACTGACTGCTGCTCTCTCCTACTGACTGCTGCTCTCACCTACTGACTGCTGCTCTCCCCTACTGACTGCTGCTCTCCCCTACTGACTGCTGCTCTCTCCTACTGACTGCTGCTCTCTCCTACTGACTGCTGCTCTCCCCTACTGACTGCTGCTCTCACCTACTGACTGCTGCTCTCCCCTACTGACTGCTGCTCTCTCCTACTGACTGCTGCTCTCCCCTACTGACTGCTGCTCTCTCCTACTGACTGCTGCTCTCTCCTACTGACTGCTGCTCTCTCCTACTGACTGCTACTCTCTCCTACTGACTGCTGCTCTCTCCTACTGACTGCTGCTCTCTCCTATTGACTGCTGCTCTCTCCTATTGACTGCTACTCTCTCCTACTGACTGCTGCTCTCTTCTACTGACTGCTGCTCTCCTCTACTGACTGCTGCTCTCCTCTACTGACTGCTTCTCTCCTACTGACTGCTTCTCCCCTACTGACTGCTGCTCTCTCCTACTGACTGCTGCTCTCCCCTACTGACTGCTGCTCTCTCCTACTGACTGCTACTCTCCCCTACTGACTGCTGCTCTCCCCTACTGACTGCTGCTCTCTCCTACTGACTGCTGCTCTCTCCTACTGACTGCTGCTCTCACCTACTGACTGCTGCTCTCCCCTACTGACTGCTGCTCTCTCCTACTGACTGCTGCTCTCCCCTACTGACTGCTGCTCTCTCCTATTGACTGCTGCTCTCTCCTACTGACTGCTACTCTCTCCTACTGACTGCTGCTCTCTCCTACTGACTGCTGCTCTCTCCTACTGACTGCTGCTCTCTCCTATTGACTGCTGCTCTCTCCTACTGACTGCTGCTCTCTCCTACTGACTGCTGCTCTCTCCTATTGACTGCTGCTCTCTCCTACTGACTGCTGCTCTCCCCTACTGACCGCTGCTCTCCCCTACTGACCGCTGCTCTCCTCTACTGACTGCTGCTCTCCTCTACTGACTGCTGCTCTCCTCTACTGACTGCTTCTCTCCTACTGACTGCTTCTCCCCTACTGACTGCTGCTCTCTCCTACTGACTGCTGCTCTCTCCTACTGACTGCTGCTCTCACCTACTGACTGCTGCTCTCCCCTACTGACTGCTACTCTCCCCTACTGACTGCTGCTCTCCCCTACTGACTGCTGCTCTCTCCTACTGACTGCTGCTCTCTCCTACTGACTGCTGCTCTCCCCTACTGACTGCTGCTCTCTCCTACTGACTGCTGCTCTCCCCTACTGACTGCTGCTCTCTCCTATTGACTGCTGCTCTCTCCTACTGACTGCTACTCTCTCCTACTGACTGCTGCTCTCTCCTACTGACTGCTGCTCTCTCCTATTGACTGCTGCTCTCTCCTATTGACTGCTACTCTCTCCTACTGACTGCTGCTCTCCTCTACTGACTGCTGCTCTCCTCTACTGACTGCTTCTCTCCTACTGACTGCTTCTCCCCTACTGACTGCTGCTCTCTCCTACTGACTGCTGCTCTCACCTACTGACTGCTGCTCTCTCCTACTGACTGCTACTCTCTCCTACTGACTGCTGCTCTCTCCTACTGACTGCTGCTCTCTCCTATTGACTGCTGCTCTCTCCTATTGACTGCTACTCTCTCCTACTGACTGCTGCTCTCCCCTAATGACTGCTGCTCTCTCCTACTGACTGCTGCTCTCTCCTACTGACCGCTGCTCTCCCCTACTGACCGCTGCTCTCTCCTACTGACTGCTGCTCTCTCCTACTGACCGCTGCTCTCCTACTGACTGCTGCTCTCTCCTATTGACTGCTGCTCTCTCCTACTGACCGCTGCTCTCCCCTACTGACCGCTGCTCTCCCCTACTGGCCGCTGCTCTCCTCTACTGACTGCTGCTCTCCTCTACTGACCGCTGCTCTCCTCTACTGACCGCTGCTCTCCTCTACTGACTGCTTCTCTCCTACTGACTGCTTCTCCCCTACTGACTGCTACTCTCCCCTACTGACTGCTGCTCTCCCCTACTGACTGCTGCTCTCTCCTACTGACTGCTGCTCTCTCCTACTGACTGCTGCTCTCTCCTACTGACTGCTGCTCTCTCCTATTGACTGCTGCTCTCTCCTATTGACTGCTACTCTCTCCTACTGACTGCTGCTCTCTCCTACTGACTGCTGCTCTCTCCTACTGACTGCTGCTCTCCCCTAATGACTGCTACTCTCTCCTACTGACTGCTGCTCTCTCCTACTGCCGCGGCTCTTTTTGTTTTGTTGTGATGTTGAGAAGCGAGACACAGGAACTTTCTTTCTGGAGAATTTATTCAGAGACAAACGGAAACCTAAACTGTACATTTACTACCACTTAACAAATAAACTGCTGATGTATTCTCAGCTCTGACAGCCGACAGCTGTCTGCTCTGAGCACATTCACCGTCACTCTCTCATGTAGTCTACACACTAAGCACCGAGCTATTCCTTAAAGGAGCTTCCCCGGTCTTGTAACACAAGGAGACCCTGCCAGAGCTCCTTGTATTTGGTCCGAAAGTCCGAACCATCCAAAAAATGCTTTCACACTATAAACGAACCAGACCATGGTTCAGTTTGGTCCGGACCGAGACCACCTCTTTTTATCGGACCAAAATTTGGTCTTTTGATCCGGACCGTGGTCCGGGGGAGGTTTCACACCTGTAATTTTGGTTCGGATCAAACTGAAAAGTCCGAAAGTCCGGACCAAACGAGGTAGGTGTGAAAACGCCCTTAGTTTTACTTGAAGGTTTTAGTTATTAGTAAGTTTCAGTTTACTAAAAATATTTTTCACTGCTTATTTTAGTTTTAGTTTTAGTTTACTATAATAACACTATCTATTAATTTGATAGAAAGTAAATGTTGATTCAGTAGCATCAACATTCTCTTTCCACAGCAAATGAACAGAGCAGAATGGACTTCCACTGTGAGAATGTCCTTAGAGTGACAGCACGTCTGCTGGTAAATAGTGATAGAGTATTATTGTACACAGAGGATTTCCATGGCACTGAATATTTAGTCTAAGTAAAGGTAGATAGTATTTCTCAGGACAATGTATCTCTTGTCAAATATAGTTTATTATAGCTTTTGTTTACACCTGATTTGTGTGTTTAAGCGCCGTAGCTTCAACTAAGACTTGGATCCTGCTGAAAGCCCTGTTTTTGTGCCATTTCTTCATTTTTGGTCTACATATGTACAGTATGTAAATCATCTTGAAACCTCTAATGCTAATCCATATGAAGGAGGTACGCACACATCACTGTTCTATTTTTAGAGCTGTATCTTAAAATTCCCTTGTCTTCTCTGTTTTTCTACTCTGCTCTTTTACATTCTCCTCTCCTCTCCTCTCCCCTCCTCTTCTCTCCTCTCCTCTCCTCTCCTCTTCCCTTCTCTCCTCTCCTCTCCTCTCCTCTCCTCTCCTCTCCTCTCCTCTCCTCTCTCTCCCCTTCTCCCCTCTCCTCTCCTCTCCTCTCTTCTCCTCTCCTCTCCTCTCCTCTCCTCTCCTCTCCTCTCCTCTCCTCTCCTCTCCTCTCCTCTCCTCTTACCTCCTCTCCTCTCCGCTTCTCTCCTCTCCTCTACTCTCATCTCCTCTCCTCTCCTCTCTCTTCTCTCCTCTCTCCTCTCTCCTCTCCTCTACTCTCATCTCCTCTACTCTCCTCTCTCTTCTCTCCTCTCCTCTCCTCTCCGCTTTTCTTCTCTCCTCTCAGGAAGAGGTAGCCAAGCAGAATTGTGGTTACTCCTGCTCGCCTCTCAATGTGGTGGACCTCATAGTGGATATCATGTTCATCATTGACATCCTCATCAACTTCAGGTCTGACTTTAAACACATTAGTATACAGTATAATAGTAGTAGTAGTAGTAGTAGTAGTAGTAGTAGTAGTAGTAGTAGTAGTAGTAATAGTAGTAGTAACAAGTTACAACAATGGTTGTTATTTGTAGTAGAAACTGCTCCAGCAGCAGTAGTAGCAGAATTATTCTAAAAAAATACAAAAATGCTGCAGGTCTAATTCCCTAACCCTGTGCTCTGTCCTCATGAAACGGTTATTAGAACTGGTTGTGAAAGACGAAACTCTGGTTAGCATTTGCGATAATAGGATTGGTTATCAAAGAATATGGTACAAACTGGTTTTCACAGTTGTAGGGCATTATCCAATAGTGTAGTTTAGTGGTCATCAACTACTCCCCGATAGTCGACAAATGGTCGAATATATGCAGGATATATACTTATATAGATATATGCAATCTCGCCAATAAACTTGAATGTCCCCAGATTTCGGTAAGTTTATGAACGTTATTTGTTCATTGAAAAACATCAATAGCGGAATGAGCTGTCATAAGGACTCAGATTATTAACAACTTTTCCTCAGGCAAGTGTAAAGAGAAAAAAAGGCTATAAACAGTGCAAACAGATATTCAAAAGTTACCCTACTCACTACAATGAAACGCCATAATGAAAGTGCAAAAACTGAAACTAGCCAACATCTGTGTGTCCCTGATAAATTAACAGTTTGCTCGCTGTTGCTACAGTCCTCATTTATCATCCTCATTTTGCACTCCTGGATAGCGAAAATGTCCACTCCATGTCAGCTGCTTTACCGCCTGTCACTGCAGAAGAACTGGTTTACCCACACCACCCCCTGCTGCATATCTGATGGAATTACATGCATATCTGATACATTGCCACTAGACGTCGGGTCCCATCGGATTGATTTTAACTGTGTCGGGCTCAGGCCAGGCTCGGACAGAAATATCTTAATGCCTGTCGGGCTCGGGCCGGGCTCACTTACTGCTCTGTCGGACGCGGGCCGGGCTCGGACGAAAAATGCGGCCCGATCCGCACTCAAATTGCCACTACTTTATTACTGCAGCATGTTAAGACCACAGAGGAAAAAATATTTGACAACAATGTGCCGCGTTGATTAGTGGATTTGATGGTCGAATATTCGTAGTGTCAAAAGTATTAGAATAACAACTATAAAGTCGGTCATTTTAATATAATCTGCATTCTTTCTCTCAGGACAACATATGTGAATGCTAATGATGAGGTGGTGAGCCACCCGGTGCGTATCGCCGTCCACTACTTCAAAGGCTGGTTCCTCATCGACATGGTGGCTGCTATTCCCTTTGACCTGCTTATCTACCGCAGCGGAGAGGAGGTATGGCATGATGGAGGGAGACATGTTTTTTTCTTTTTTTTGCGCAATAAAATCAAGGCAACAGCTTTAACTTTTTTAAACAACTTTAAAAAAAAAAAACAAGATTGTGCAGGTGAGATTAAGGAAACCCCTAGGGGCTTATTAGAAGGAATCTTACCTAAGTAGAAGAAAAAAAAAGATGTACTATAGCTAGGGCTGGGTATCGTTAAAAAGATGTCGATACTGATACCAATACCGTGACTTTTTCCATACTAATTTTATAAAAATTCATTTTAACAAAAACAAATTTCAACATTACACATTATGGCACAGATCTTTTTTTTTTTATTTTTCAGCTCCTACTACGTGAGCTCCATCTCTGTGTAACGTAGAGTTTTTCCTGTATGTCTCTACAACGTGTAACAACAGCCAATCAGCAGCATTATTAGATATTGGTAGAAGTATGCTGCATGCTTATTGGCTCAGTGACGCTGATGAGATTTACTCCTTTAGGTTTTGAAATTTAGTATTGAATGACGAGGCATTTCTTGATACTCGATACTAAGGAGAAAATTCGGTCACTACCTATAAAGTATTGAATTCGGCAGTCGGTACCCAGCCCTGATTATAGCAATTAGAAAAGTCCTGCAATCTACAAATTAAACACAAGCATGGAATTAAATAACAAGCATAAGGCTGGCTACATGAAACAAAGGCATAACATAAATTAAAAGAATATACCTAGATATAATCAGTTCATAAGTTACATTTTATTTGTACTGCACTTTTGAAAACACGCTGTTACAAAGTGCTTCACATACACACACACATGCACAATACATATGAACAGATAAATAAGAATACATTGGGATGATGATGTGTGGACTATGGTTGGCTGTTTATTCACCGCAGAGAGGGTGTGAAGGAGGACAAGACAAGTGGTGAGATGGAGAGATAAGGAGAACAAGAGAGAAATGTTGCTGCATTGACATTGTGTCTCTGCCAGTGTCTTCATGTAACGGAATAAAGAGGAGACGAGAAACAGAACGGTACAAAGAGGGAAAGGGAGGAGGAAGACAGAGAGCCGGAAGATAGGGAATAGGATGTAGAAAGAGAGAGGCAGAGGTGGTTTAGTTTTGTGTTTCATAATTTAATTGTCTCCAATGGGACGTTGATTTGCAGCCAGCTGTGGTGGACCGTGTCTACCTTGCATCATGCAATGCACTGTACAAAATGCTAGTGAAAACAATTTGAATCCACAATTTAAATTTATTTAAAGTGATTTGTTAAGGACAAATAACAAACATTCTCTGCGTCCAGCTTGTCCAGTGTCAGGATTTGCCGTTTTTTTCTCTGTTTAACATCATTTGAAATGTGCGGAAGAGAATTGTGAAAATGTGAAAAATGTATTTGAGTTCTGAGTTTAAAGTCAGAATTCTGACTTTTTTTGAATTTGAGTTTTTGACTGCTAGTCATATGAAAACAAACAATTTCAAGACGTACCTTGAAGTCTGATAAACTGTCATTTGTTGTTTTAGGTCCATAATTTTCCAATAATGTCCTATGAAGTTTTCTTAGAAAGAACTATGGCTGTGTATACAAATCAGCCGCTTTTTACTCATACACTGCTGTCTATTTAAGACACTCAGTAGTTGACTCTATAGTTATGAAAGCTGTAGATTGGCACGAGGTTAATTCTTATACAAATAAGATTTGACACATTGCATTGTGTGATTGTTAGCAAAAAAGTACATGCTATTGACACAACTTTTTTAAATCAATTATTAAAATTCTTAAGGGTACTATGTAGAGGATACATTTTACACATATAATTCAGACATTCAATACTATCTATGTAATTTGGTACTAACAATAGAGATTTTTTTGGAAAGCAAAGCTCCATTTATTGTTTCCAGGAAATTACGGACATGTAGAATTAAGTGTTACCCATTTTCACCATTTAAACCAAAGGATTTATCAATAGATTGAGGAAAATAATCAAATTAAGGGGGTACTCCAGCGATTTAGCGCTGTAGTTTCCATACGGTTGAGGGACATACAAGAGACAGTTTAAAAAATGAACAGTCAAAATCACGGCAGGAGAGGCTGAGATGTCCTGACTTTAAGTATGGGTCAAGCTACACGAATGCTGGATCCCACATTTCCCATAATGGGATAGCATCTTTCATTAGAGCTTCCCTGCCTCCTATGCCCAAACTTGAAATGCAGTATATAACAGAGGCAAATATGCAGTGATACACTATACACAGTATAGTTCAGACACTGCATAATTAGGTCCTATGGTTTGCTGTATAATTGAAAAGTGAAGTGATGGAGGTGTTGGTTGGAGAATTTAAGTTAAGTGGCAGGTGGGTGTCTAGAGAAAAGCGTGGGAGTTGGAGGAAGAGGATGGGGAGGGAGGGTGTGACAGTCACACTGTAGGCTGCCGTAGCTCCCTGAGGAAACTTCCCACATAATACTGTACGGATGAAAACCGCTGAGGCCGAGGGTGATCCCTCCACACAGCAGCTCAGCCTAGGGTAATTCCATTGACAGGGTAAGCAGTACTTGAAATGCATCTATAAGTAATAAAAAAAGTTGTTATTTTTAGTGATTAAGCCACCCACAAAAGAGATGAATGTGGAAACTCCCCAACATTGAAATACTGCCCGGGGAAAGCTTTGCCAAGGTTCACTTCATAGATGCTGTCCAGAAGGGGGCACAGAGCCAAGAAAAAGTGGAGATTTTCCTCACCAGACAACTATTATTTACTGCCAGGACACAAACACACACATACACACTCGTACAGAGCACAGGGCTCTCTGCCAGCGCAGTAAGCGTCCTGTTCTTTATTTGTTGTATGGACACGAAGGGGGGCAGCTGAACACAAGTAGTAAGAAGAGGGAGTAGACCCACAGTAATGAAAGGAAATCAGGATTTACCACCTCCACAGTGAGTCCAATCGAGACAAGGTCATGGCTGCCCCACCTGTGTGTGTGTGTGTGGTTGTGTGTGTGTGTGTGTGTGTGTGTGTGTGTGTGTGTGTGTGTGTGTGTGTGTGTGTGTGAGACAGCAGGTGGGAAAGCTGCGAGGAGACATCAGAGCCAAGGGACTTTGCTTTTTGCCATGTTTTACAATAACCATATTTCATTACCAATACCTATTCTCTGTCTCTCCATCTCCCATCAGACCACCACTCTTATTGGTCTGCTGAAAACTGCTCGTCTCCTGCGATTGGTGCGTGTAGCCAGGAAGCTGGACCGCTACTCGGAGTATGGCGCAGCTGTCCTCTTCCTCCTCATGTGCACCTTCGCCCTCATCGCTCACTGGCTGGCCTGCATCTGGTACAATGCCATAAGACTGTCTACTTACAGAGGAGTAATGTGGGAATAATCATGCCTCTGTGTGACTCTGCATATCACAGCTGGTATCATATGGGTGCTAGTGCTAGTCACAGTATTGATTTTCTCAACTTCAGTACAATGCTTTAAAAATATAGTTTCTCGTGTTTTTTTATAGAGGTGTACTGTGTGTTCTCAAGCACCAAGTTAATTTTTTTCTGACCACAGTCAAAACAATTCTTTTTGGCAGCACTATTAGGGGTTTGAAAATGAATTTAGTCTATCTTTGGGCTAATTATTACCAACATCAGTAATTATATACATACAACTGTTTATCTTTCCCAGGTATGCCATCGGTAGCGTCGAGAGGAATGGTTCAATTGGCTGGCTCCACACGCTGGGGGACCAGTTGGGAAAGCACTACAACAGCTCCATCCTAGGTACTGAGAGGAAAGATAATGTATTACTGGTTAGAAATATTGCAGTGTTACTGTCTATACAGTACTGGTTAGCTCAGCTTTAAACAAATAAATAGAAAACCAGGGATGCAAACTTGTCACCTTTTGGCAAAACTGACCGTTTACGTGATTTGTGCAAATCCAACGAGTTTTTTTGGGGGGAGATGGGGTTGGCATACTGTATATGTCGCAAGAAATAGAACACATGCAATATAGCTTTGCTCTGCGTGTGTGAGACAGAGCTGCTTGTTTTAGGGTGAGGGGTTGTGTACTTGTTTTGTTTTTTTAAGAATATTTTGGGGCATTTTAGGCCTTTATTGGACAGAACAGCTGAAAATAGGAAAGGGGAGAGAGACAGGGATTAACATGCAGCAAAGGGTCGTAGGTCAAAATTGAACCTGCGGCCGCTGCGGCAAAGACTGAGCCTCTGCGCGTGGGGAGCACGCTCAACCAGGTGAGCGACCCAGGCGCCCCGTGTGCTTGTTTGTGTATGCGGTGAATCGATATCACATCGATATTCTACTTGGTATTTGGACGGCGAGATGCCACGTGGATGCACACGACAGATGTGTTTATAAAATTGCAGCGCAGTGACGATACAGACATTTTATACACGTATTTACCGCGGACCTGCCGATGTGCAGTCCACCCCTGCAGGGTAATTGGAATTTGGGGTCTTGTTAGCTTAATGAAGGGATGATTTTCAATGTTTAAATGCTCTTTTACCATGGCCTACCTTCGTTAATTAGCTACATAAAAGTGTTGTGTAAAAATCCCAAGATTCTGGTGTCCGCGCCAGCAGCTAAGACAAATCTTTAGCCTGTAGCCTGTATCCCAGTGAGAAAGGAGGCAACACTGTAGTTTTAATACTAATGGCCCTATCTTGCACCCGGCGTGGCACAGCGCAGCGCCTGAAGCAAGTGTCTTTGCTGGTTTAAGACCGACTCAGTTATCAGTTTCCCGTCCAGCGCCCACGTCGTTTAAACAACAAATGCACCTGCGCCCTTCTGTGGCCCATGGGCGTTCTGGTCTTACAGGGAGGTGTGTTCAGGTGCATTCTGGGCGTGCTGGTCTTACAGGGAGGTGTGTTCAGGTGCATTCTGGGCGTATTGCTATCTTAAGGCAGCGGGAAGTGCAGCAGCAGCCCTACTTTTAGCATCTGCAGTATGAGCATAAAATATATATATATATATATATATATATATATATATATATATATATATATTTAAAACAATGTCTGCATTGATGGAAAATTTGGAATATTTTTGGAAATTTGTTTTTTAAACTCCCCTCCACACAGAATTTGAATAGGGTCAAACTACAATGGACAAATTCCCTGAACTGATGCCCACCTCTATTACTTTTGTAGCAGTAATAATATTAATTCTGGGGCGAGTTTTTCCCTATATCCTCATGCTAAAATTGACAGTAATTTCACATTTTAAAGCTGATATTTGTAAAAAATTAGAATCTCCCCAGGGGGCATGTGTTTGCATCCCTGGAAAACGTGCTTCGTCAAAATCAAATTTTGATATGACAAATTGTGGAATGATCATCAGTGATGGCAAAAAAGCGTTTTGAAATCTTTGTGTAACCTCTAAATATCCACTCCAGGTTCGGGACCCTCCATCAAAGACAAGTACGTCACAGCTCTGTACTTCACCTTCAGCAGCCTGACCAGTGTGGGATTTGGAAACGTGTCCCCAAACACCAACTCTGAGAAGATCTTCTCCATCTGTGTCATGCTCATAGGATGTAAGTACTGATATCAAGCTAGAGGTAGCTGTTCCTTGGCTTCAGGCCTGGGTGAAAGAAAGTATATAATAGAAAGACATAATAAAAATGTCACAGTATGTGAGAAATTGCTTAGTACATTGACAATTTATGTGATACGCACTGAATTAAAGCAATGGGGACACCAGATGTCACATCAGATTGAATCAGATGACCGAAGCATCTCTCTTTCTCTGCTCCACTATCTTTACTCGCCCAGTCTTTTTTATTTTTTTGTATTTTTACCAAACATTTGGCAGATAAAAGTTAAAATAAGTAAACACAGTACTGTATGTATTCCAGTAACCTTTGGCTTAAAAAATAGTGACAAAAAGCGATTTGCAACTGGATTTTATTTAGGAAGTGGCTGAATTTCAGTCAGGCCATTACACATTACACAACATGATTTGTGGGAACATTGTTTGTGGTAAACCAGTACAGCAAGGATTACTTTACACCAGATAGTGTCAATTAGTGAGTTTTAAATCACTAAGATTTTTCTTTTCTTATATATTTTAATTCTGACAATTACAGCAGCTTAAACTTAAACTAGCAAAAGTGGATTTGTACCGCCCTAAACGCACCAGGCTCTTCACGGCGTGTGCTTAAATCGTTAAAATATGGCCCTAAAACTAGTTCTCAGTCTAAAAAGTGACTAGAAACGATTAACTGCTCTTTTATAGAATGCATGCGCTTATTATTTTGTGCTGTGTTTATGAAATAAAATTGGAATTAATCTGTATTGTATTGTAGTTACAGTTATCCAAGGGCTTGGAAAAACTCATTCAACAAGGGCTTTTTATTTTGTTTCTCCTCCAGACAGTTTGGCATTCGCTTGGCCATAAAATGACCTGCAGCTTGTAAAATATCCATTACTGAAGTATAATATCCTGTTGCTCTAAAATGGAAATGTACTATGAAATTGCCATGAGAATTATAAAAGTTATTTAAATTCAGTCAGAGATCAATTGTGTCCCTTGTGTGTGACACACACGTGCAAAAATACACACACACACACGCACACACACACACACACACACACACACACATACACAGCAGTTTTAGTGGGTGATGTAGACAGTGATGGGAGCTGACAGAGGTTCAGAGGTTAGCAGGATCCAACTTGACAACAGGACAAAACAGAGAGGCTCATGAAGGATATGACAGAAAACACTCTGTCCTCTACAGACAAAACCCATTTAGATCAGTCAAACTCCTGCCGTATCTGAGGACTGACCTCATGCGAACAACAGTTGTATAAACGGAATTATTCTTTAGTCATAGACAGTGTTGTAATGTAATAAAGTACAAATACTTTGTTACTGTACTTAAGTAGAATTTTCAAGTATCTGTGCTTTACTTCGTTATTCTTATTTCTGGAAACTTTTACTTTTACTCCACTACATTTCCTAAATAAAATGTATACTTTTACTCCACTACATTTCCCCTAAGCATCTTAGTTACTTGTTACTACAAAATAAAATCCCAAGAAATGTGTTACAATGGAAAAAAGCAGGTTTGGCAAATCATTGCTCCTAAATTGCCAAGATAATGCACGCTCCATTCCAGTTGGTGACCTAATGCCTGTTTGCTGCCAAGCGGCAAAAAAAACAACAACCATAGGCCAAAACTAAAGAAGAAGAGGAGGAAGCATAATGACTGATAGTGACATGGAAGCACCTGGTGCAGGCTCTGCCGCCATGGTAACAGACGATGACCACCCCGACGACAGTGGTGTTGTAGATAACATTACACACCTTTGGCCATAAAGTTCATAATTAAAGTTTTTTTTTTTTTTACTTTTACTTCTAATACTTAAGTACATTTAATATCAGAAAATTACTTTTGATACTTAATGGAATACGCCACAGTTTGTTGAAATAGGGTTATTCACCGTCTCATCTATATTTATATAGGTGGGCAAATGCATTTTTGTCTCAGTGCATGCATTGCCGCTAGCTTAGCTTAGCGTAGTGAATGGAATCCTATGTTGCCGGTTAGCACGTTGTGAGTAAAAGTGACCCAACAACAACAAAAAACAACCTAATTACTTCTTGTGGCCTGCGTATTCACAGTACAAATAGCAATGCAGATATTGACTAGACGATTTCCTAGGCAGATATTGACTTGGGACTATATTGGGGCGAAGCACAGGCAAAGCAGAGGCAAAGCACTGCTACCAGGACATTAAAGCACGGAACCATGTAGTAGAAATCCAAAATACAAGTATGAACCTGAAAATGAGCATAATATGAGATTTTTAATATGTGATCATGTTTTTTTTTTACTTTTTTAAATTTGACTTATTTAACATATGTAACTGTATTTGCAGGAAAGATTAGAATTCAACTTCAGATGGCTGTTAAACCTATTATATGTTTCACGTTTATTTTTTTAAGTCTATCTTAAAAGTTAGGTTCACATTTTTTCAAGTCTGACTTAAACAGTACTCACATGCTTGTATGTACACTGATATAGTTTTGGACGCTGTAATCATTCTTTCTGTGTATACTAGCCCTCAGGAGGTCATGTCTTAACGCTATTTTAATGTAAGTGATGGGATACAACAGTCCTCGTTCGGTGTGAAAATTAATTGAAAACTTAATCTGACGCTGTCTAAGTCAGACACAGACACTGAATATGTACCAAAGTTGCAGTCTTTTTAGTAGGAAAATATTTTTCTAAATGTTCCTCAACCAACAAGCTAACCTGTAGAAGGCATTTTAATAAAGACAGAAGATTGGGGATTCAGTCCTGCATCACTTACATTAAAATTGCGTCTTTTCACTGCCACTGTGAACAGGAGGAACAATTAAAGCAGCCAAAAACTCTTTCAACATACATATGGTCACGTGAGTGTTGTATTCAAATAGACTTGAAAAAAATTTGAACAATTCCTTTAATACAATATATTGTCTGTGTAATCGTTCCATACTGGCCGTAAATATATTTCTTCCAAATGCAACTTCAGTGTACGAGGTGGGGTGACAGATTTCAAATTCCTCATTACAGTAAGGGTTAGGGTTAGTGCTAAAATGCTTTCCAAAGTTCAGCGAAGGCTAATATAAGGCTCCAGCAGCCTGAGCTGTCCAAAGTTGTCTTTTTAGTGTGAAATTCCCTCTTTGTGTTCCCACAGAAAGTGTTGCCTTTCTTGGCCTGGGTGGAGGGATAGTAACAGAGTATTGATCAATACTCTGTTACTATCCCTATATCAATATCAGTATAGTCTGAGAGTCTATGTATCATGTTCATATGGCACTCACTGGTGTATCCTGTAATGCAGAAAGGCAAATTAGGCTGTTTAATCAAAGCTTGGAAATGTGATTTTATGATATTAACTTTATTTGTATAGCACTTTTTCAAGCTCTTTGTCTAAAGATAAAATCATACAATAAATAACTTAGTAAGAAATACAGTAAGTTAAAATGAAATTATATAGTCCAGGACATATAAAAGAATGCAAGTCAGTTAAAAGCCAGATTCAAAAGTGGTGTTTTAACTGATGTAGAAAAGAGAATACATAAATAGCAGTGCAGATTGCCAGAGGTGGTGTATTCCACAGTTTTGGAGCCACAACTCACCTTTGGTTACATATAGACTTAGAAACTCTGACTCCAGCTTCAGTGAGTCTTATGTCATTGTTTTTTTAACACAGCTCTGATTCATGCTAAAATCCTTCTCCATTATTATACCATCAGCTGTCTGAACTTCCTCTGTCTATTCTTTTCTCTTCATCTTTTCCTTGCCCTTCTCCACTTATCGTATTTATATCAAACATATCACCCAGGGGGTCGAGCTAATAATATATTTCTTTTCAGATGAAGAAGACAGTCAGCCAGTAATATGTCAGGTCATATCAGTGTATCAAACCCGTTTGTCCTTGTTCTTTATGTTAATGTCTACGTTATTCTCTCCCTCTCTGCCTACTTCCCTTGTTTCCTCCTTCCTCGCACTTCCAAATGCTCCCTCATGTCTCACCCTCACCCTCTCCCGTCTCCCACTTCCAGCCCTGATGTACGCCAGCATCTTTGGGAATGTGTCAGCCATCATCCAGCGGCTGTACTCGGGGACGGCCCGCTACCACACCCAGATGCTGAGAGTCAGGGAGTTCATCCGCTTCCACCAGATCCCCAACCCGCTCAGGCAGAGGCTGGAGGAGTATTTCCAGCACGCCTGGTCCTACACCAACGGCATCGACATGAACGCTGTGAGTACTGATCCTCGTGTACTCAAATAGGGTGTTTGGCATCAATACGCACATGTACGCAGAAAAGGCTAGGGTAGTATTTTGAGCCTGCGTTGTACGTTAATAGGATGTGAAGACTTTGTCTCAGCATACATGGTCCAACACCATCAGAGAAAATAGGAATGATGTGAGTATCATAAGTGATATGCACACACACACACACACACACACACACACATTATTAAACGTGCAAATAGACAGGTTAAAGTATGTATAGTCTCGCATTGCCAGACCCTCCTCCGCAGTGCTGTCTGGCTAGTCCACACAGCATTCCGGGATGGGAGAAAAACGTGTTCTGGTTTATTGGCATTTCTTTAAACCAATCACAATTGTCGTGGGCAGCGCTAGGCCCTGCACGGAGCCTCTGCAAAATAGCTTCAGGAGGGAACTTGTTTTGGTGGAACGTGTACGTTCAAAAGTAGTTTTAGTCGTGCAACAGAAAACTCAGATTGGACAGATAGTCTAGCTAGCTGTCTCAACGGAATTTCCGGCGGCAACGGCGCAATCCCGGAAGTGGAACGCCGTGGATATAGACTAAACCATTTGCTCCATGCATGGACCTACATCGGTTTGTTCATATGCATGAAGGCTAACACACTCTTTTAACATACAACTTGAAACACACACAGAAACCCACGGACACAGTGTGAGTCACACCTGTCAATGGACACAAACGCACCATGCATGCTGACACACACGCTGATTGAAGGAGTGCTTTTAACATGCCTGTTGTATACAGTCAGCCTAAACCTCAACCTGAACCACACACACACACACACACACACACACACACACACACACACACACACAGGCATAGTCCAAGGATATCTTCTGTACCCTATGTATCAGTGTTATGAGTGCTCAGATATGACATTGGACACAGACTGCATGCAACCACAAATGCACATGTGTGCGCACACGCACACACACACACACACACACACACACACACACACACACTGTGACACTTAAGAACTGCTGATGCAAGCATTTAATGCAGCGCATGAGTCAGTGGATGTCATCTTTACTAAATTTACAGCGACAATTTTTCACTGCATTGTAAGCTGTTTCATAGTCTCAGCTCAAAAAGTACCCTTAACCAAACACATCTCTGCTCATAGCTTCAGAAAGCCTTTCCAGCATCCAAATGCCTTCGTAGCATAATCGGCACCTCATTGTTGTCTGTGAAGCCTTATAGAAGGAAATAGGAACTCTGTTGAAGAGCGTGGTCCCTGTATATACATACTTCCATCACTGAAATCCTGTTTCATTTCTGTAGAATAAGTGAGCCATTGTAGTAGAGAGGGAACAAATTGGACTAACATCCATGGGAATGTGTTTTAGGTGAAAGCCCCCTCATCTTACCCTGTTATGTTGCTCTCTTAAAGGCCCAGTAAGGTAGATTCATGTAATTATGATTGGGTTGAGTAGACCTGTCTGTCTGTCTGTCTGTCTGTTGTAAGTGTTGTGATGAGAGCAGGAGGAAAGAGATAGAAATATTTTGCATGTGGATGAGCAGTACAGTGAATCTTGTGAAAAATAAAAATCTTAGTATTGTGTTATTGACTTTGGCTACAGAAGCACAGCCGCAGCCCAGCATGTCTCTCAAATGTAAGGAATGAAATGTGTATTAGGGGGGGTGCCATATTGTTCAAGAACCTAAGTTTATCTCCTACGTACAAGATAATATCTTAAAGTTCATCTATAACATGAAAGAACATTGCAATAAAGTATAAAAAAAAAAAAAAAAGAAATGGATCTATAATGAGATATACAGTACTTTTAGGCTTTATTTGGCTGTTTTGAGAGTGAGAAAGCAGTGCAGAATGAAGTGCTTAGTGCACGATACAAAAAGGAAGGTCTAACAAAAGGTTTTACCTTCTTAGTTAACCACTGTGTGTGCAGTGGCCTGCCAAGATTGTATGTAAGTGAGTGTGAGAGAGACAGAGGGATTGATTAATGTTTTTTTTTTTTTCACGTTACCGAGACAACACCACCATGAAACAAGGATTAATCCACTTGACGTATTTCAAATAACAGCCGACAGGCCGGGTTTACACAATCATAATTGCAGCTCTCGTTTTTTTTTAGGGTGATGACATCATACAATATGGTACAGCCGTAGAAGATTGTAGCTGATAAGAATGTAGACACGCTCATCTTAAAAAAAACTCCTGAAACACCACCTGTTCACCACAGCCTACAACCTCCTTTAGCTTAGCCACAGTCATTCTGTAAAGTGTCCTTGGGTTTCATGAAAGGCGCTATATAAATAAAAGTTATTATTATTATTATTATTATTATTATTATTATCTGGGTGGCCTTCAATTATTACTGTGTCCTCAGAGCAAATAGCAGCGAGTGCTTTGCAGACGGGTTTTGCATCTGAGGCTAAACATCTGCGCCACCTGGGCTGTATACAGGTAATACTCAGGGCTGTAGTACTTCCACCTACGCCACATGTTTGTCGGTTCCAAAAAAGAATGTCATCTATGTTTTAATATATCAGTTCATATTCTCCTAAATAGGCTGGAATTGAACAACAATGACAAACAAGGCAGTTGAAGACAGTGCTCTTTGTTGTAAAGATGCAAAATGAAACACTGTCACTGTCTTTGCTCATTATTATGAACTGTCATTCTTATGGAAAATACAATAACCAGTGTCACCATAATTTTTTATTTGCTAGGTCGTCCCCCCCCTCCCCCCACTAAACAGA
This sequence comes from Sander lucioperca, assembly GCF_008315115.2. Classification (NCBI taxonomy): domain Eukaryota; kingdom Metazoa; phylum Chordata; class Actinopteri; order Perciformes; family Percidae; genus Sander; species Sander lucioperca. The sequence continues at coordinate 13,336,267 of NC_050195.1, read as the reverse complement.
AGCTTTGCAAAGCTACAGCAAAGAGCATAATAATATATCATGACAGCAAACATGTACATAAACAATAGCGGCGTAGGCTTGCAGTTCAGCATCTGCTAAATGCACCAGTAAACACCTGATGTATCCTGCCTCTAAAGTCTTACTTCAGCACATTTTCAGCTTGTACCTGGCACCCCACAAATCAGCAAAATGGTTGGTATGTACAGGGAGTAATAGGTTATTCAAATCCACAAAAGGGAGTTCTCAGTTGTGTTGTGAAAGGTTATACCGAGTTTCTATGTGTTTGACTGCCTTCAAACCAGAGGTTCAAACATTTCAAAAGGTGTAAGTGGGGGGGTGGGGGGGTCGGGGGAAGCAATCTGCAAAACGTCTGTAGCCCAGGAACTTATGGTGGTGGGAGGTGAAAAAGGAGTTAGAGACAAATTGCGAAAGGAAGAAACGATTGGGGCTTGGAAAGATGAAGACGGAGTCCACTGAAGTCTAAAATGAAGAAAGTTAAGTAAAGTTTGAAACATGAAAAAGAGAGAAATGGAGAGACAGAAACAGTGCTGGTGTTTTAGGTACAGTTCTGTTCCGTGCAGTCAGCCAGAGAGTTACAAGCCCATAGCCTGCTTTTTAAAAGAGCTTGCTGTGAACTCATTAAATTGCACCAATTCTTCATATTAATTACACTCTAAGGGCCTGCTGACTCTGTTCTGGTAGGCCCTCTGAAATAACAGTTTGTAATAATGTAGCAGTGAAGCTCTAAAAATCACTGCATAGGCCCTTTTAGATAGAAAGAATGCCCAGACTGCTGATGCCTGTCTTCCATTTAGGGGTTAACATTATAAAAGATAAAATGAAAACCATGACTTCTCTGATGGTTAGAAGAACCAATATGTTCTGATATATGTATAGGGCAGTGTTGTAATGTAACAAAGTAGAAATACTTCACTACTGTACTTAAGTAGAATTTCCACATATCTGTACTTTACTTCATTATTTATATTTCCGGAAGCTTTTACTTTTACTCCACTACATCTCCCCTGAGCATCTTAGTTACTCGTTACTACAAAATAAAATCCCAAGAAATTTGTTACACTAGAAAAAAAGCAGGTTTGGCGAATTATTGCTCCTAAATTGCAAAGATAATGCACGCTCCATTCCAGTTGGTGACCTAATGCCTGTTTGTTGTCAAGCGGTAAAAAAAAAAAAAAACATAGCCCAAAACTAAAGAAGAAGAGGAGGAAGCATAATGACTGATAGTGACATGGAAGCCCCTGGTACCAGGCTCTGCCGCCATGGTAACAGACGATGACCACCCCGACAACAGTGGTGATGAAGATAACGTTACACACCTTTGGCCATGAAGTTCATAATCAAAGTTTTTTTTTACCTTTACTTTTACTTCTAATACTTAAGTATATTTATTATCAGAAAATTACTTTTGATACTTAAGTACAGTAAATATCAGATACTTTAAGACTTTTACTCAAGTAATATTCTAAAAGGAGACTTTAACTTCTACCAAAGTCATTTTCTGGTAAGATAATTGTACTTTTACTCAAGTATTGCTTTCAAGTACTTTATACAAGACTGGTATAGGGAATGTAGGTTTGCAATGTTAATTTGTGGAATGGTGTTATAACATTAAAAGGCTAATGGTCCATGAATGTTGACCAGTAGGGATTATAACAATAAAAACTGTACCAAGACACTTTTTTTTTATTTATTTCTTTTAAAGCATCCATAATCTGTGACATTTATTTGACATTAGCTTTACGTTATTGACAGTTGCTGCTAATAGCACGGGATGTAACCTTTCACTATCAATTCATCTTTCTTTATCCCACCTCTTCTCTTTCCGTCTCTTTCCCTTCTCTCCTCCCTTCTCTCATCCCTCTCCTTTCACCTCTCCTTTTTGCTTTTTTTTCAACTCTTTTGCTCCACTTGTATCTATTGCTTTTTTACTCACCTCCTATCTTCTTTTCTTCTTTAATTCCTTCTTTCTGTCTTCTACTTCTGTTCTCTCCTGCTTCTCTATCCCTTCTTCCTTCCTTGTCCTCGTCTCTTTGCTCCCTCTCCCCAGGTGCTGAAGGGTTTCCCAGAGTGTCTACAGGCGGATATCTGCCTCCACCTGAATCGGACGTTGCTGCAGAACTGTAAGGCTTTTAAGGGCTCCACCAAGGGCTGCCTCAGGGCGTTGGCCATGAAGTTCAAGACCACCCACGCACCCCCGGGTGACACGCTGGTCCACGCTGGGGACGTCCTCACTGCAGTCTACTTCATATCCAGGGGATCCATAGAGATACTAAGAGGAGATGTGGTGGTTGCCATCTTGGGTACAAAAAATATATTTATATATACACAGTCAATATATGTTTTACTGATTACATTAACCACCTATTGTAGCCCCTGTTAATTGATCACTTTGAGCTTATTTGAAACTAAATCTGAAGAAGAACATGACAACATCTGGAAACATTACTCTTACAGGAGATGACTTAGAAGTATACACAGTTTAGTCCAATATTTAAATTTCCCTTTCAGCTTGTAGGTCTAGTCCATTGCAGGCCAATGTAGGGCTGCTTCCCTGAGATCTAGCAAGTAAGAGTAGTTCAGACTGGAATGCCCTGACTTATCAGCAGGACAAAAGTTCTCCACTGGTCCATAGCCTCCTGTATGTAGCAGATCTCTTTCTTGCCCAGTTACATTTTCTTTTTTGATTTATACTTGAATATCTCTTCCAGCGTGCCTTTCTGGTTGATGACTCTGTACATGCTCAGGCCATGCTGCCTCTCAATAACTACAACATATGCATTAGCTGGTAGTGCCATCTGCTGGTGAGCATAGAGTGTTACTCCTAATAGCTGAAGTGTGGATTTAGGACAACACAACAAAAGACATGATCAGGTTGTACCTAGTCTCGCATTGCCAGACCTTGCCCCACAGCGTTGTGGAAGAGGGTCTAGCTAGTCCACAAAGCATTCCGGGATGGGAGAAAAACTTGCTGTGGTTTATTGGCATTTCTTTAAACCAATCACAATCGTCTTGGGGCGGCGCTAAGCCCCGGACACAATAATGACTTAGCAAAAATAGCCTCGGGAAGGAACTTGTTTTGGTGGAACATGTGTACGTTCAAAAGAGAAAACTCAGATTGGACAGATAGTCTAGCTAGCTGTCTGGATTTACCCTGCAGAGATCTGAGGAGCAGTTAACCATAGTCCTCACAAATCCACCGGAGGTTAGAACGCCAACACAAAGAAAGAGGAAGGTGAGAGAAATCTGGCCTAAAAAGACGGTCATCCTGCGGAATTTCCGGCGGCATCTGAACAGTCCCGGAAGTGGAACATCTTTGATTTAGACTAAGTTGTACCTCGTCTCTTTTGCCCAATGTAAGTGGAGATTGGATTTAGCTCCCTTAACAGGAAAACAGTTGGATGAATTAATAGCATAGTGCTGTTATGTAAAGTAACACAAGTACACATGGTGTGTGTATTTGTATATGTGTAGATGTACTGTATATTAAGCATGAAATGCATTCACCAGTGGTGACCATCATGTAGAATGAAGTTAACTATTTGCTCTAAATGATTATGTAACTTTTGCATGTCTTGCCCTAAAAGATACACAACATAACATTTTAAAAGGTGGGGTAAGAAATCGGGTAGTTAACTTAAAGACAGTTTGAGAAAAAGATCTTCAACATTTTAAGTAATTTTGCCAAAGAATCTATTGGGCCTACATTTTGAGATACTTATATGATGTTACTTTTTCAATAGTTCAAAGTTCAAAATAAACACAGTTGTGTTCACATAAAAATGTGTTTTGACTAAAACACTTCTACTACACTAGTCCCATGCCACTGTCATATTTCTGGCTCATAAAAAAATGATTGCAGCCAAGAAATAGATATCCTCTAAATGTCAGGATACCTTAAATATCCCCATAAAATATAATGCATACATGGCTGATATTTCAGTGAATCGAAAAAGCAGTTTCATTATTGTTATGTAACAATAGTACTCGTACACACACTGTAGGACTTACTATTTTCAATCGTGCAATAACACGACATAACATTGAATTGTTTTCATTGTGTACATTGTCTTGTCATCATACAGTACTGCTGCTGCACGCTGTGCTTGCACATTACATTGCAGTGATTGTATGTCTTTAAAGTGGCTATATGTAACTTTCAGTTTGTGTTGATTCCAGTGGCCGCTTTGGACGAAACCCAAGCTTGCTTTACACAAGTACAGGGGGACAAGGGAAAAGAAAATAGCAGGCCAACACAAACACAGACTAAAAGGAATAAAACATCTGTTTAATTGGAAGGGGGGCGTAATTTAATACAGGCTACTGACAATTCGTTGACGTTTTTGAATCATTTATAATCCCGTAATGTTCTCCATCTGCTGAAAGCCCGACCGAGTGTGACTCGGGGTTTCCCCCGTCGTCTTTCACTTTCCCTTTTAGCTTTTAGTTGTTCATCGTTTAATTTCCTTCTTTCCTGTGATGGTCCTGCCCCAGTATCAGTCATAACTACAGCAGATAACTTCTAAAATATAAAAATATAATTAGGCCTATGTAAAGAAATCTCCTGCTACCTTTTACCTGGCTGGATACACTAACACAGGCTATTCTGGTGTTACAAAGAAATCTGTGACCCTTCAGAATGTGTTACTGTAGCTCCGTCTACCTGCCGTAAATCATTCTCTGACTTCGCAGGAAAAATCAGACCTTGGTAGAGACATTAATAAAGACTATAAAAAACTAGCGTTCTTTTCACTGTTAGTCTCGTTTGCTGTTACAGGTCATTTATGATAATTATATGAAAAATTGCAGAGTTTCAGAAACATTAAGAAGTTATATACAGTATATGTTAACTTTAATTGACCTTTTTTGACTGTCTAATGTTTTTATGTTTTTATGCCTCAGGGATCTGCCACTCAAATGTCATTATATTGTTGTCTGATCGCTCAATATATTGACAATAAAGCTACTTTGACTTCTTGCTTTTCCCCTTTCTCAGGGAAGAATGATATCTTCGGCGAGCCTATCAACCTGTATTCCCGACCAGGTAAATCCAACGCTGATGTGAGGGCTCTAACCTACTGCGACCTCCATAAAATCTTCAGAGAAGATGTTCTGGAGGTGCTGGACATGTATCCTGAGTTCGCAGACCACTTCTGGAACAACCTAGAAATCACCTTCAACCTCCGAGATGTGAGTTTTACAACCTCATCAAAGAACAAGTAATGTGAAGTCTGAGTCAGACAGATACCCTGAATACTTTGAAGCAATATGGTTAATATCAGCCATAATATATATATAAATATATATATAAATCTGCATACTTAAAGTGCCCATATTATGCTCATTTTCAGGTTCATAATTGTATTTAGAGGTTATATCAGAATAGGTTGACATGGTTTAATTTTCAGAAAACACCATATTTTTGTTGTACTGCTCATTGCTGCAGCTCCTCTTTTCACCCTGTGTGTTGAGCTCTCTGTTTTAGCTACAGAGTGAGACATCTCACTTCTGTTCCATCTTTGTTGGGAGTCGCACATGCTCAGTACCTAGGTAAGGACTACTAGCCAGTCAGAAGCAGAATATGAGGGCGTGCCCTGACAGTACCTAGGTAAGGACTACTAGCCAGTCAGAAGCAGAGTATGAGGCCGTGCCCTGACAGTAGCTAGGTAAGGACTACTAGCCAGTCAGAAGCAGAGTATGAGGGCGTGCCCTGACAGTAGCTAGGTAAGGACTACTAGTCATTCAGAAGCAGAGTATGAGGGCGTGCCCTGACAGTAGCTAGGTAAGGACTACTAGCCAGTCAGAAGCAGAGTATGAGGGCGTGCCCTGACAGTAGCTAGGTAAGGACTACTAGTCATTCAGAAGCAGAGTATGAGGGCGTGCCCTGACAGTACCTAGGTAAGCACTACTAGCCAGTCAGAAGCAGAGTATGAGGGCGTGCCATGCTAGCAGCTAGGTGAGCATTATAAGGTGTGTTCCAAAGTGACCACGTTTGTCTCTGAAGTAAAGGCTGGACTACAATAGAGCTGTTTGGAGCAGTTTGTGAACAGTGTTTTCTGTTGGAGATGGTAAGTCCCTTTGGGGAGGACTTTGGGCTTTTTCACTTTGTAAACCTATAACATTCACAAAAAAGATATATAACACAATAAAGGAAAGGGAAAAGCCAAAAAGCAGAATATGAGCACTTTAAAGTGTGTTCTTTGTGTTGGGGTAGTATCCAAGCAAATATTTTCCTTTAACTGAATAAAGGTTAACTGATTCTTACTGTGGCTTCTTTTACTCATATCATCCCCACAATGTTATCTTTTAATAAAGGCTTTTTAATGCTGGTCCTCGTTTCAGACCAACATGATCCCAGGCTCTCCGAGCAGTGATGACTCTAACTGTGGGGGATTCAACAAGTTACGCAGACGCAAGTTATCATTCCGAAGACGCACAGAAACAGGTAACCCTTCCTTAACGGCCCATCACTCGCTTCGGCCATTTGTTTTACTGTCAGCTAAAACAAACCAGGGATGCACCGAATCCAGGTTTCGGGTTCAGATTCGGCTGAATATTGGGCTTTTTGAACTCTACGCTTGCACCACACACGCTACGCTGGTCGACCTAACGACCTACGGGAAGGTGTTTATGTAGGTGGAGCATTCAATGCAGTAGGCTGTGAGAAAGTGAAGATGGAACTCGTGAGCAGAAAAAGTGTAGTTTGGCAGTACTTTCAGTCAAAAGAAGGCCATTCAAGTCCAGCTACATGTTCAATCTGCAATGCTGATTAGTCTGGTGGTGGCGAGGACCCTAAACAATACACAACATCACCACTGTTACAACATTTGGTATGAAACATCTGAAAGAATACGAGTTGTGCATGAAGGAATCTACAGACAGCAGCCAAAATGCAGCAACTTCAGGTACGGCAAAGGAAGGACAGTCACAGTTAAAAACTAAAAGCACACGTTGCCGAAGCACATGCTTTTGCATTTAATGCACTGCTGTGGACGCTGTTTACTTCATTAATGTGTTTTACTGTGTTAATGGACTGAGGATGGGAGGAGTATTCGGTATTAACCAGTGGATTCGGTATTCGGCCGAACCCCAAAAATCTGGATTCGGTGCATCCCTAAAAAAAAAATCCAAATTGTCTGACTCTACTGTATGAGTGGTTACAGAAATACAACTTCAGTAAATTCAGGCATTCAAACACGATCATGCTTTCGGTCGCGTGTGTGTGTGTGTGTGCATCATACTGCTGGAATATTCTTTGTGTAAATGAATGCCTGCATGTTCAAGGATCCCTCATGGTTGCAGTGATTCACAATTTTTGAAAAACCTATTTTATTGACTTTATTGATTGGTTTATTTATTAGTATCAATGTAGAACAGTCCAGAATAACAACCTTCAACACATACATGTTTCCCCTATTAACCCAACCCCAGGCATTAAGCTAAGAGGCATTCAACTTAACTCTACACACAGACATATATTTACATTGCCCAAAGGTTGAGAGTGGACACTACAGACAAAAAATAAATAAATTGAATAATAAAATTAAAAAAAATAGAAAAATGTACACAAATAAATAAATACTTAAATGAGATAAGCAACTAAACATAAAGTATCATTAGAATGATAAAGGTTAGGAGCAGTTACTCCGAGATGGCGGTCTCTCGGTCAAGGTTTCTCAAAAATGGTAGGAAAGGGCCCCATACTCTATAAGGGACCGTTTGGTATTTATGGAATGGACCACCGGAGGAAAATAAGGGGAGGGTCATGTCTTTTTATTCTTTGTTGAGGGGAGGGTCATCCAACTTTTGTATTCATGAAAAAAGCAACATTTCAAAGTGGCTTGTTTGGTGCATATTTTTCCATGTAGCTCTCAGTCTCTCAAAATATTACCTGGCTGATGATGGGAGCAGCAGGACGCAAAAAAAGAAATTACTGTTGCACTAGTCTGGATATCTTACCATGCCAACGTTGCAATAAAGGTTTCCTAAATGCCATGTATATAATAATATAATATAAAATAATGTGCTGTCAGCTTACTAATTGATTGTGAGTTTTGTGTAGATTTTGACTTTTATACGTTTATTCCACTTTGTTTAAACGGCGAAGTGGAGAGGCCTCGTTCACCTGTTTGGAGCTGGCTGGTGAATGTGACGCTCCTATAGGCCTTGCTGGATACACCGTGTCATTTACCTTTTTGTGGCTCTCCTGATTGCTGTGGATTACTTTTTTTTCGTGTCATTGGATTACGGCAAAATACAGAGATTTTTTCTCAACGTGTCTTAACGTTTTATGGTGTGACTGCGCTTCGTTTCTGCGTTTGGAGAGGCATCTCAACAGACTGGAGGTCCAACACTGATTGTTCACTGTTACATTTTAGCTGTATTTAAGCATTTCCACAACAATGTTAGTGAGTAAATCTACTGAAATGGCCACCACACCATAACAGAGGAGTGGGATGTGTAAGATGAGAAAGCAGAGGTTAACTCATGTATCATTGCTGTAAAAATCAAATGTCACCTGTATGTCTTTGCTAAGTGCAAACTGGCACCTAAGGGGAGGGTCATGCCTCTTTTTCTAATCATTTTGGAGGGTCATAAAAAATTATTACTGACGAGGGGAGGGTCAAGTCTTTTTAGCCTAAAGGTCCCAAAACTCCTCCGGTGGCCCCTTAAATAAATAACGAACAGTCCCTAAAATGTAATGACTGACTCTTGAGTGGAGGACTCTCTTTTATACTGCTATGTTGATTGCTGACTCCTCTCAACTGGCCAGTAGGTGATCAAAAACAAATCAGATAGCAAAAGGCATCTCCGGAAATCGGCTAAGCTAAAAACAAGCCTCACATAGTCCGTTGCAGACTTAATTTTGGTTTTTGCCTTGGCTCAAAAATGGACTCATTTTGAACCGAAACATCTGCCAATAAATTCCATACCCCGATATGTTATGATCCACTCAAGTTAGACACGATACGAGATGAATAAATCCCAGTTTTTGTTATCTTCACTTCCATCTTGACTGTAGAGTTGCTACTACAGCCGGGATGTACAAGGTGTACAAAGATGTACAAGCAGGTAGTGAGTGGAAGAAAAGACAGAGACAGAGAGGCTGTAAATCGGACAGTGTCTAGCCTCCGCCAGTGTGGGGGTGGTACATAGTAAAGTGCAGATCACTGCCGCTGAATGTCAAAACAGCCACCACTGTTTTCTGAGTGCACCTTTCTAGTTTAATAATAATTTGTCAGAGTCCTCCCCTAGTGGTCATCTTTGAAAAGTTAGTCCTGATCCGGCTGGACTGACCAATCCCCTCTTTTTTGAATCTTTCCTCACACACCTGTGTCCAGATGATGCAGATGCTGGTGAAATTAAAAAGTCCCATAAGTCCGCGCGACGAAGATACAGGGAAGCAGCCAACAACCAAAAAAAGGAGGAAGCACCTCAGCGGCAATGGGAGGCACATCGCAGCTCAGCATCTTCACACTCCAGTGGTGATGAGGTATAACTACAGTTTTCATCATGACTCATTCTAAAGCTGTTTTGTGGTTGCCATTATTGTACACCATGGTACAATAAAAACTAGGGCTGGGACGATATGCTGTATTGCGATTTTTATTTCCTTCTTTAACAAAAACAAAAGTTGAATAATACACTTCTAGAGACAATATATCATGAGATGTCTAAAAACTGACTGTTTTCTAAGAAGAATGCACATTTGCATGCATTTTCTACTTTCACTCTGTTTTGCTGGAAACTGACTTGATGTAGTCACCGTCAGCAGTACCGCATAAACCAAAAAATATTTAGGTGAATCATTGGTTAAAAAAAAAAAAATGGTTTTTTAAATCCTTTCTGAGGAAAAAAAAAAAAACATTTTAAAAATAGTCGCAAAAAAATCACGATTTTCGATATATTTTTTTTTCCACCCCTAATAAAAACTAGTGTTAATGTCTTGGATCTACACCTTTTACAGGGGGAGAAGTCAATTGTGACTAGACTCGCCCCTCCGCCAGCAATGATGGACAATCCGCAGGCTCAGGCCATGCCCAGGAACTTCAACAAGAACACTGAGGGGGATGGAGACCCCAAGACTGGGAACACCTGCAATGCTCTGTCAGGTAAAATACAACAGAATAGTGCGTTCCATTTATCTCGGAAATTCTGACTTCCGAGTACAAATGGAACGCACTAAGAATAGTGTGCCCATATCCTTGTGAATTGTCCAGTAATGTTTCCACCTTTCTTCATCTCCTACAGGTGCATTCTCTGGTGTGTCCCACATCTTCAGTTTCTGGGGTGAGAGTCGCAGTGGTGGTCAGTACCAGGAGGTTCCTAGCTGCAGCCTTACCTCCCCCCCGCCCCTCAACACGCCGCTGCACAGCCTGGGCCGACATCAACGTAACCAGCTGGACACACGCCTGGACCTGCTGCAGAAACAGCTCAACAGGTATGACTGTGTGTGTGTGTGTGTGTGTGTGTGTGTGTGTGCGCGTG